>NC_068362.1:106296575-106516575 GCF_020536995.1 Dreissena polymorpha | reverse complement strand
GTTTGATTGTATGTATAAAGTATAAACTTGGTTCGTATTAATTCAAAAGCAGAAATACAAATAAAAAAAATATATAAAAAAGTATATACGTAAAACCCGATGACTCGCGGGACCGAAAACAAATCAATGTCTAATATACTTTTGTTTACTTACATGAATTTCTACTAAATAATTCACATCTAGGATTTTGTCTTTAATTGAAATACCTTTTTAAAACTGGTCCGATACACGATGTTCGACCCAACGCACGTAAACGTGTCGGTCTCAACGTTCGAGACGTCAACGTCATTGTACAGGCGGCAAACGGTTCTTAACCTTTCGTATGAGACGGCGTTGCAGTAACGACTGCTAATTATGCACTCATCTTGGCATTGGTCCGCTGACAGACTTCCTAAAATCGAATAATGCTCTTTATGAAAACACCTATTCAAATAAATCTTCGTCCCTATCATATGCTGACCAAAGACTCCGATCCAACAAACAATCGTGACAAAATATAAAGCACATCTAAACGTACACCGCGACATATTATATAACACTGACACAACTCTATCCATAGAGTAATGTTAATTCATCACACTAGTATAAAGTCACATGCAATGTTTGTCATTAAATTTATCAGTTATAAAAAAATTATTGTTCATGTGGACTTCGTGCAACCGCAATGCTTATCGCTCTACGTTCATATGACAGGCACTGAACATTACACCAGGCGTTATGAAAGCGGCCTTCTCTTTGAGATGAACCCATACATTTGTTACGCGTGGTGTCATTTTAGATCAATACCACTCAGAATATTTAATAACAACCAGTTCCTCGATTTCTTGTGTTTCACATATGCAGATCTTCATGTTTAAATATGTACCGGATAATATATTAGACGTCAAATGATTTAATGTTGGCGCTGCGCTA
This sequence comes from Dreissena polymorpha, assembly GCF_020536995.1. Lineage (NCBI taxonomy): Eukaryota > Metazoa > Mollusca > Bivalvia > Myida > Dreissenidae > Dreissena > Dreissena polymorpha. Next base: position 106,515,663 of record NC_068362.1, on the reverse strand, counting down.
AAGAATATTAACAGTAACTAGTTTTCACAAATCTTTACAATATAATCACAAAGATATGCCATTAATAAGGTGGTTAAGATAACATTTTTTTAAATTATATATGAATCGCGCCATGAGAAAACCAGCCTTATTGACAAATTCTTCGATTTTTACTTTTTTGCATATTCGGTATGTACGTTCTTTTCCGGTTCGAAATATGTATAAAATGACATACTTTTCTTCATGTAGTTATTTCCATTTGCGTAATACTATCATTATAATGTAACGCTGAGACGAGCGTCAGTGCGACGTAATTTTGACGTCATATCGTACGGAGTTTTTTTTTTCTAATTCATTACGGATATCTTATTTTTGTAATGTCCGTAATCATTGATTGATAATTTCAATGTTTTTCGTTTTGATACCGATGACGTTAATGTGTTACTGTTTGGTTATGCCATATTTTGTATTATTATTAAGGCATAACCAATGATTTTCTTCACAAAATTGAATACCGTTAACTTTTTCAAATTTAATAATCGCTTACTTATTCTATTTTTTCGTGATACAAACAAACGTGCAGAATACATCATATATTTACCATTACTGGTTAAATTAAACACTTGAGCAACAATACAAATGCAACATGCTGTCTAACACGGAAAGCCTTCGCGACCCCGAGCTTACAATATCAAGGTGCCTGAACCACGTGACTTTTTCGGCTAAGTGTGGGACAATCGGATGTAAACAAAACGTCGCTCTAGGTAACGTTTTTGATAATTTCTTCATTATTTCAAAACCATTTTCAAAAAAAACAAAGACGAGTGCCCGGCCATTGTCAAAAGACACAATTTTGGTAAGTTTGCGCTAAATTAATTTAGTAATTTTTCCAAAAAGTGCAAACGTGCTTGAAAACACACGAAGTGAAATGCTATGTGTGGTATATTTTTTTATTAGATCAACAAAAACGTTGATAACAATGTTGTCGAGGGTTTTAAAAATAGGGCGGACATTGTAATTCTTCATAGAGAAGCTACATACATTGTATGTTTGCGCAAATACATCTGATTCGAAGTGTGTGTAAGAAAATGTAATGATGCTATGTGTGGGACAAATTTTTTAAATGCTATGTGTGGTATACAAACTAAACTAAAGATTCGAAAGATTGTAACGTAATGTACATATAATATATATAATAATAGAAAAAATTCATTTGAAAGAGTGAGTTGTGTAACGTCATAGAACTTTCGGGTAGGGTATACATATAATATATATAATAATAGAATTTATCTCATTGTACATTAGTGTGTTGTTATTGTCGTGTTATTGTTGTATAAACAAACTAATTTAGGAAATAGAACCTTCGGGTAGGGTGTAATGAAATTTGAAAATTGATTATGTAGATGTGTAATGTAATGGGTTATAATGAATATATTACTTTATGAAAAGTCAATAGAAATATTTCAGCGAGATGTAACTAACAGAAAACATAAGAATCGTGACTCGCAAAATGCATATAAACAATTAGTAAATACATTAAGCGGGGAGGACCAGAAAACATAAGATTCGTGACTCGTAAAATGCATATAAACAATAAGTAAATACATTAAGCGGGGAGGACTGACATTCCGATACGTGTTCCAGGTGTGAATACACCTGTGAACACAAATTGGCTTGTCAAATTACATAGGGGCCCGCGAGTACAGGCGGTGTAAAATCTGTAGGGATCATACATCATCTGTCTATATACGTCAAGATACACACGTTGACGTCCATTACTTGTTGACAGGCGTGGGTCACGAATTAAGCGAATACACAACGGGATCAGTATAAATAACCCTCAAAATAGGCAGACGGTACCTCGCTTTCTCTTAGGAATTATTCACGTTATGTTATTTACTTTGACTTTAAAATTATTATAGTACAATTTTGGTGTTAGGGAATAGAGTAAAATAAAAGAAATATTTTAGACATCAGAGACTTGTTTTATCTTCACTAAAGTACATCCGATTACGTGACAAGATTGACGTCAATTAACGTCAATAATATTTATTTAAAGTCTGTCTGAATAACAAAAGTTGGTCAATAAACATTATTGGTAGGGTTTTGCACTTTAAATATGACAATCACGACGTTCATGTTACTCAAACTTATCATGATTGTCGATAACTTATATTCATATTTTGTTGACTTTTAGAATGCCATTTGTTTGCGAACAGTGTGGCAGAGAGGTCAAAACACGGTCGGGGATCTCCTAACACAAAGCCAACCACGCACGGACAGGAAAATAGTTCCGTTGAGCAAACTTTTTCTTGTTTGTTTCTATAAATTTGATTTTTACAAAATGTTGAATTTTCAGTGAATTGTTACTGCCAACTAATGCACTTGTTTAATACACACAATCGTAAGGATTGTTTGTGCAAGATGTCATGTGAATATTATTGCAACAAAACTACAAAAAGTGTTTGTTGTGTGTTTTTAAGCAGGAATGTGTAGGCATTTTTTACTGTAACGATAGTTATTAAATAAGCATAAAGTGATCATACAGCATTTTTAAACAAAAAGACACTAGGATCAATAACATTTTTTTCTGGAAAATCATGTATTCGTATCTCAATCCTATTGAGCTATCTGATATATCACGCATGTTGTTTTTTTAAAGTTTAACAGTTTATTTCATTTGTATTTTGTTCTTTTCAGGGAGATTAAAGTATTTTTGGAAGCACCTTCAAGAGACGTACTGATAATTTGATCAATGAAAAGTTGTCATATACAAACATGTATAGCAAATGTTCCCAAGTTTAAATGACTGTTTGTTTTATTACCAGATGGTGAAAGTATTGCAGAGAAAGAAAACAATCGAAGTAAACATTACATAAAAAATTGACATTTCAACAAATTGAACACCATTATATAATTTAATGTTAATTACTTGGTGCAGTGGTAACAAGATCTTGCAGCGCCCTTTCATGACCGGGGCGAATGAGTATTTTCATTAAACATCTCAAACTATTTTCAGTTATTCAGGTTTCATTTGAATTTGAGTAAATGAAGTATTGATGCAATTCAATATGTTTGTTGGTATAATAACCCCCACAAGTCAAGACGTTTTGGCGATGATCATTTTTTATGACTTAATTGGAGCATTCATATGTTTGAATTGCAAGATTTGCAAATTCATTAATTTACTGATTACAATTTCTTTGTGAATACTAACGTACTTCTTTATGTATTTGGTGCTTTAATTTCTATTGTTACATGTGCATGCTAGTTATAAAGTAATGTTATTATTAATGACGTGTTATTTTGATATACTGAAGATATTCATATGGAGATAATATTGGAATATACCACAAACAAGCATTATCGGATTCGAAGATGTTCATATGGAGATGATATTGGAATAGACCACAAACAAGCATCATTGGATTTAAATTGTTATTTGTTATGAAACAACTGTTTAATAAACACACATAATCAGATTTTATATTCATCTAATCAATTTTAGTAATAACATAGATACAAAAACCCATAAATATACACACATATCAATACACACACTTTGTTTTGCTTATGCAAAAATACATGTTAAATGGTATGTTTGCATAGTTAGTTGAAATAGCTTTCCATAAACATCACAGAATGGAGCTGCGTCCCTGTCTCTGTCACTGTGGTTTTGATAATTAACTTCCCGCATATCACCTTCCGTGTGGTTTGATTGGTGTGGTACGTGGGCAATTTCGCTCACAAATTATTTCGTTGTTACCTGTATTTAATACCATTGTACAAAATGTAGATTATTCATGTAGAACGTCAATTAATAACGTGCTGAATAGATTTACTGAAACCATTCGCAGTATTGCCGATCCGTTATTTTCCAAAACATGTGTTTATAAAACAAACCCTAGTTTCAATGTAAATAGTTGTACAAAGAACGCAGAATGGTTTGACAACGCGTGCATTTCTGCACGAAATTTCTATCACGACGCTCTATAAGTGAGATAATAAATATATGCTGTTGGGCTGAGGCAAGGGGAGGTAATGTCGCCAATTTTGTTTTCTTTATTTGTTGAAGACCTTGAACTTTACTTACAAGATAGCATTAACTCTGGTCTGAATATAGATGATATTGTGTTGATCTTATTATCATTTGCTGATGACATGGCTATTTTAGGCAAGTCCCCGACTGAAGTTCAAACTCATTTAGATAATTTATACTTATATTGCAATTCTTGGGGGTTAAATGTTAACACTGAAAAAACGAAAATAATGGTATTTCGGAAGAGAGGGGGATTAAAAGAAAACGAAAAATGGGTATATAATGGTAGCGCTATTGAAGTTGTTGATAACTTTAACTATCTAGGCACAGTGTTGAATTATACTGGAAGTTTTAAACTAAACCACGAGCATTTGATTGGTAAAGCCCTTAAGGCCATGAATACATAATTGTCTAAATGCAATGAATTTGACATAAAACCGAAAATATTTTGCCAGTTGTTTGACTCTTTTGTGGGTTCGATATTAAATTATGCTTCAGAAGTATGGGGTTTCACGAAGTCCGATGTTTTAGAACGTATACATTTAAAATTTTGCAAACGCTTATTACAAGTAAAACTAAATACATGTAATATTGCTGTTTACGGAGAATTGGGTAGATATCCATTGTATGTAAACAGGTTTGTTAAAAATATTAAATTTTGGTTTAAAGTTCTGAACAATGATAATATCATAATGAACACTGTGTACAAACAAGCCTTGAGCGATTGTAATAAAGGTTATACAAACTGGGTCTCAAATATCAAGAACATGTTAAATAATTTTGGATTTGGTTATGTTTTTGAAAATCCAAACGTTGTACATGTTAATAGTTTTATTAGCGAGTTCAAATTTAGAGTTGTAGACAATATTAAACAAGAATGGTACGCCAAAATGAATAATAGTACTGTTTTATATATGTATAAAGTTTTTAAAAGCTGTTTGAAATATGAAACATATTTGGATTTACTTCCTAGACGACTGCGATTATTTTTTGTAAGATTAAGAGTCTCTGCACATCCTTTGAGAATCCAAACTGGAAGATACGCCCAAAATAACATACCACGAAATGAACGTCATTGTTTATGTTGTAATGATTTGGATTTAGAAGATGAATACCATTTTATATGTATATGCCGATGTTTTACTGATTTAAGGAAAAAATTTATAATCCGTAAATTATATATAAACCCATCTGTATATAAATTCCACAAGTTATTAGTTTCATGTGACAAATCAGTTATCTCAAATTTATGTGAATATATGAAGGAAGCTCTAACTTGCTTTAAGAAATACAATTCTTAATAATATTGTTTAAAAATTTCATTACCGCTTTGATGAAATTTGCATATTCTTGCAATTGATTGTGTTTATTTATTTTTGTATTCTTAATTGACCTTTTATGTTATGTTACGTTTAAAAAATTCATTACCGCTTTGTTTGAATTTACATATTACTGCACTTGATTATGTTTATTTATAAACACCGCTTTGATGGAATTAACGTATTCCATCAATTCCTGCAATTGATTGTGTTTATTTATATTTATATTATTAAATGACCATTTATGTTATGTTCTGTTTAAAAAATTTCATTACCGCTTTGATGGAATTTACGTAGTCTTGCAATTGAGTATGCTTATTTATATTCGTATTCTTAAATGACCATCTATGTTATGTTATGTAATGTAATGTTGTAATACCTATTTATGTGACAGAAAATAATGTATATATTTGTGTATGAAGACGATGTACTTTTGTATAAGTCTAAATAAACTGTCTGTCTGTCTGTCTGTCTGTCTGTCTGTCTGTCTGTCTGTCTGTCTTTGATGGTGTTCATGTAGTTCTTACACAGCTTCGAACCTTAAAAGCGTTACAGATCTTTCGACTAATCCTTTTCAAGTCTGAAAAACAATAGAAGTAAAACCCATTTTAAAGCATGTGCTTTTATTTTCTTTGTCATTCATTAAAAAATGGACCAAATTCAATAATCAGGCAGAAATATCAACCATTATATTTATTTAAAAACAATGAGTAAAACAAAGAAATATTATATTTCAACATAACATGTATGCTTTTGTATAAAAATTATGTTCAGTTAAACATAAATTGTTTAATCATTACACGATTTCTTCAGTATTCCATAATGTAACAGTTGGTTAATTTGATATATTTTCAGGACAGACTAAAATATATGTTCTAGATTCTTACAACACTGTGTTCAGATTAAATGCAGAACTGACGGGCAAATTCTTGTATACCACACATAGCATTTAAAAATGTGTCCTACACATAGCAGTATAACATTTATATACACACACTCCGCATTAGATGTATTTGCGCAAACATACAATGTAAGTAGCTTAGCTATGAAGAATAACAATTACCGCCCTATTTTTTAAACCCTCGACAATATTATAATCAATGTTTTTGTTGATTAAACCAAAAATATTCCACACATAGCATTTCACTTCATGTGTTTTCAAACACGCGGTTGCACTTTTTGGAAAAAATACTTTATTAATTTTGCGCAAACTTACCAAAGTTGTGTCTTTTTACAATGACCGGGCACTCGTCTTTGTTTTTTTGAAAATGGTTTTGAAATAATGAAGAAATTATCAAAAACGTTACCTGAAGCGACGTTTTATTTACATCCGATTGTCCCACACATAGTCGAAAAAGTCACGTGGTTCAGGCACCTTGAATATAGAGCGCACGTTGTCACGCAAGTAGTCGTGCCGTACTACAGAAGTAACAGATAATCCAGCGGCAAGTATCGGCACGGGGCGGTCGTTTATCAGCAAACAAAAGGAGATGTCTTAACCGCCGCTACATGTCTTCACCATGACTACACCGGGGTTGCAGACGACATTCGGAAGTACAGATATTTCCTGTAGCGGAAGTACACATTATATTTGTGGTAGTTTGTCCAAATGAAATAAGTGTAAATAAATATTTGCGCACAATTTACTTTTTATTATACCGCTTTGGTTTTCGGGTTTTCACTGGCATTTTAATTAAACATGCACAATGTGGAAATATTACATTACATTAGTACTTAAATTTATAGACTAACAATCAATTAAATTGTAATTAATTTTACAACTTTGCGTAATGTACTTGCGAAGTCGCTCGCACGTGCCACAAACGTCCTCACTCGGTTTGGCAATTCGAATGTGCGGGAGATGCTTTTGAAAGAAGAGTTTTCGCATATTATTTCGTAAAATAAAGTTTACCCATAAAAAAAATCAAAGTTACGTCGTGATTGTATTACGTAAGTCTAAACATTGTAGACTTAGCATTTGGGACTTACGTTACTGAGTCTGAGTCTAAAACTTACCATTTTATGTTTCGTGAATTAAGTTTTGAAAGCCTCAGTCTAGTCTGAGTCGAAAACTTAAGCTGAGATTAAGATTTGAGACTTACGTACATTGGTGAATACGGCTCCTGCACTGTCAAAATCGTTGCAGCAATGTGCATTGATGACGTCATACGTAGGAATATGGTGGAGTGTTTTTAAATGCATTTTACTTTCGAATAGGCTGTACAAAATTTATATTCACTCCTCCTTTTGTATAAAAAGATGATTTTGATGATAACTTGCAAACAGTTCATTCATATTTATTGTTAAAACTAAAACATAATAGTTTGCAGGGAACTATTTGAGACGCCGACTGCGTAAGAATTACTTAAGTTTTCATGCTGCAGCATTTAATATTGTATTGTTATACATGCATATTTAAAGCTGTTTATTTTTTCAATTCATCAAACTTATTGCCTTCTGTGATTAAGATGTGATATTTATGATGATTGTCGATTTATTATAATTAAAAGTATATTCTTGTGTACATGTAGCCGCATTACTTCCATATATGCTGCAGGATTGTGATTGGCAGCAGCCAAATCTGCAGCATCTGAAAGGTATATAAGGAGGTTCTCCGCATAGTTTTGGCAACGGTTGCTAACAACAGACATCACTGTTCGTTAAGTTGAAAACCCTTCAAAAAGTAACAAACATTATTACTTCATCAAAATAACATTTTCATTTCACGAATTAAAAGTATTAATTAATCAGCATTTTTGTAACATGAACTTCTAACTATTGGTATTACAAGTAAAACGAAAGTTTAAGTAGTTCATAGAATATAAGTACTATTTTATGATATCGACAATTTTAAAGCAGGACAACTATTCGTCAAACATCCATCATTTATTAGTCAATGTCTGGGTATAATAGTTATAGAGCTAATATTGTATTAAATAATATTTCATGCTTGAAAGAATAAATAGGTAATATTTAAACCTTTAAACGGTCTCCGTTATCCTTAGAGTTTGTTGCTTGATTCAAACTCAAACTACATTTGAGCGCATAGAGATGAGCGCATTTTCAGCAGCTGTATCTTCCATGTAAGGTAGATTACAATATTACTTTGATAATTGCGAACTTCAAATGCAAAGGTTGACTTAACATTACAGCAGTTGGGGAGAGCGGACAAGGGGTTTATGAAGTGGACAAGAAAAGTGAAGTTGGGGTTGTTAGTCTAGGAACAGTGAACACGAGGTCAGTAGATAAGGCAGGGACCTATACGACCTATACAAACAAAGGGATTAGCAACCTCGCGATATCCCGTTACAGCAAGCAAAATAAACCGAGATTTGATAATCTCGATCGATTGGTCCCTGTGTAGCGATAATAAACCGGTACGCGAGATTTGATTATCTCGATTGATTGGTCCCTGTGTAGCGATAATGCGGCTACACGATATCGATTGCGAGGGATTTCGCTTATTGAGCGGGTTACGTTTTTTCGGATTCAAATTATATTATGTTTAATAAATAAGTACCTATTCGTTCGATTGTTGCGTTGTTGATCTCAAAATCAATCATTATTTAGTCTAATTATTACGCAGTATGTCGAACGGGGACCCAATTATCGGACCCTTTGATGAATATTAATTGCCGGTTGTTTCGCCAGGGTTAAATTGCCGTTGTTTATCGCACGTATGTGCGTGTACAAAAGACCGGTCTTTTAATAGAATTAAAATGTTACCATGTTTTGTTTTAAATAGCAACATAATCAAGACATGTTAAGTGCAAACAACTCAAAATGTATAACTCTTCTTTTAACCTCTGACGCAGCAGTTTCGCATGCCATTTTAATATTCACCAACAAAGTCGCTCAGAACCAGTGCAGCCAGACTGACCTTCATGTAGCTGAAGGAAAGCAGATTCATTCGATTGCGAGCGATTTCGCTCATTGGTGGTGATAGTTGTTTCGCAATATTCGACTTTCGTTGTTTAATAAACAAATATATATTCGTTCAATTTTGCCTTGTTTGTCTTGTAAATAAATAATTAGTAATATTAACACGCAGTATGCTACACGGAACACAATTACCGGATGTGTTGACAGAACAGAACAGAATATGTTATTTTAGCTTAAGCATACAGCTCATCGCCATAAACATACATATGCAATAACAGCATGCGTGACAATTATATACAAAACATACATCCTTTTGAGGAAAGATCAATTAAAAAAAGTAATGACATACAACATGTTTTAGTGAGAATGTCACATGGATGGGGTTAATACAAAGTGATCATATAATGTTAACACTAAATTTAATAATTGTTACAAATATAACATTATTCTAAGCTTATTGTCTTTGTGGAAGATATATCATTTATACTACACATATAGCACATCTTCTCGTATCTTAAAGCATTTTAAACAAACAATGGCAAGTTTTCTTAACACTATTTTGTTTGAACAATTAAGTAGTTCGATAAACTTGAACATACTAGGTCGTGATCTGTAATACTTTGGAATTAATGTATTCCTAATATCGGCATAATAAGGACATTGAATAACAAAGTGATATTCATCCTCGATATCATTGAGGTTGCATAAAACACATTTGCGTTGATCTCTGATGTTCTGGTGTCTACCCGTTTCAATTAATAATTTGTGAGACGACAAACGTAATTTAGCAATAATATTCCTATGTTTTTTATTTTCAACAATATCAAGATACGCAGATCTTTCGAATATTGGTTTCAATTCTTTATATAAAATCATTGAACTAGATGATGTGACATTTGTATTCCAGTTAGTGATATACTGGTCTCGTAATATGGTTTTAAGTAGAGGTATTAATTGATTAGCGTTCACAGATTCGGGGAATAGCAATACATCGTTGCTTTCTCACAAACACATACCTGTATAGGCTATAAATTTGCAATATGCTGTTTTATGCCTAATAAATGTTATGTTATGTTAAAACCGGTTTGGTTAAGAATGTCCCGTACTTTCGATGACCAATTGTTTGTGTTATTTTTGCGTTCAATTTCTAATCTCTGTGATAATAAAATGTGTTTAAGAATACAATTACCCTCTTTTACAGTATATAATTTCAAAAAGTATTTCACGATCCTGACATATCTGTCTAAATACAAGGGGAATCGACCAACTTCGGCATATAGCGATAATGAGTTTGTTGACATCTTAACATTCAATATTCTTTTACAAAATTTACGATGGACGCGCTCAATGTTTTCCGCTTTCATAAATCCCCATACCTCGGACGCAAAAGATCCACCGCTTGACATGACAATTCCAAGGTAATTAAAATTGTTAACAATTTCTATTCCATGACCTTTATATGTCCATTTTAATGTTTTACTAATTGTGCCAAGTTTTCGGAATACCATGACCTTTGTTTTTTCAATGTTTACCGTTAAATTCCACTTATCGCAGTAGGTTTCTAAATTGCTTAATGATTCTTGAAGACCCTCCGGTGTTTCAGAAAATAAAGCTGCGTCGTCAGCGAATAATAATACCATTTGTTTCACGGGGATTCAATTGCCATTGTATATCGCACATATGTGCATGTAGCAAAGACCTGTCTTTTAATTAATTAAAAATGTTACTCTGCTGTGTGAAAAATATCAACATTATTAACGCCTGCCAATTGCTTACAATTTAAAATGTATAATTGTTCTTTATCATCCGAGACAATGAAGGTTCGCATGCCATTATAATATTCTGTTGGACTCCTTTTGAACATGATATCCATAGTAGTACTGAAAGTCTTTTCGTGATTTCGTGTTCAAGTATTGAACAAAAATCAACAGAATTTGAAGGCAAGGCAATTCATAAAAGTCGTTTATGTTTTATTTCTCAGTATAATTCAGTTAATCACTGAAACATACACATTAGTTCATGCATGATAGGTAATCTTGGTATTATTTAAGTTTAAGAGTATGTGTAACAATACATTCATGTTACTAAGTGTAATGAGCATTCAGTTAAAGAAAATATTTTAAAAACTCAACAGCATGTAAAAAAATCACATGTTTGTAAAAGATTTTGCACAAGTAACCATTTGCAATGTGAAAAAGAACAACAAATTTGATAATAATACTAACAATTTTCTATTTATTATTTCAACAACAAAAGATTGAGATTCCTCCTGACATGGTAATGCAGAAGATTTATTCGAAGCCTGCAGCAATACAAAAAGCTTACTAAAATTAAAAACCAAATTATCTTGTTTAAACAAGTTTGAAAATTTTATATTTATAATGAGTTTTGGGAACACATTTTTGATTAACATGATCAAAGATCTAACAGTCACTTTTGAGTTAAGCAGAGAAATTCACTGCTGGAATGTGTTCATTTATGAAAAAATGCAACAGTTTAATTTAATCAATTGAATATTTAAAACTAATTCAAACTGAATTTTCTTTTGTCTTCGGCAAGTCTGAAGGTTTGTGAAGTTTGTTGTCGCCACTGCTTACAAGGTACGTCTCAGGAAAAGAAAGGAATCCAATTTCCCAGTTGAATCAGACAGTATCAGTATCCTTGGCATAGCTGTGAACACACATGTATGTCAGCACTATTTAAAGTCCACAATGTTTTTCAACCATTAAAAGTTCTTAATGTGGAAATGACCTCAGGTCAATAAACCGGGCTACCACTCTTATAGATTTATAGTAGCCCGGCGGGCGTCAGCTGGAAAATTTCAGTAGCCCGATGAAAAATTTAGGTAGCCCCCGGGCTCCGGGCAATGGATTTGTCGGACACTGGACCTGGGTTTGTACGCCCAAGTTTCGCTGGCGTCATGACATTTTCCATTGCGGGGTCAAACTTTCCGTCTAAAGAGCAAGAGACCCTCTTGCTTCTTTTCAGCACACTGAAAATATAAAACAATTTGGGCCACGACTTTTTTTTTTATTGGTTTACAAAAATAATTTTGAAAATGGTCCATCGGGCGGTCGAAAAAAAAAAACATTGGAAAAATAAGTTAATACTAATAACATCAGAACAAAGACATCATATCTTTTATAACCTTAACACAGAGACGAAAAATCTAATTATGCAATGAAACACATCTATATCTTCAAATGAAATGAGTCACCTAAAAGCACCTTTTTTAACATCAGGCAATTTTAAACACTCCATTAAATGACATGCGTTCTTCTCCCATTAAAACGAAAAACTGCGCTTCATTTCCGTAATTCGATGCGCACCATTACGCAATGCGATGCCCGTTGCATTAATCTTATATAAGATAAACTACTCATACACAAAGTATGTGTTTGCTCTTATTGGACTAATGACATCGTCCATGAAAAAAATCGAGGTAGATCGATCCCCGCGTCGTCGCGGTAATGTTTGTTAAAGTTGTTGTTGTCATGAAAACTCGTTGATTTACAACGCAACACGTCTTTATTAAACTGACGCGAATTAATACAATCATATTTGTCAACTTGGCTTTTGCTTTATTTTGATAATTCAATCCAAAGTTTAATGTTAGCAAGTGTTTTTACTGGAATTGTTAACAAGAAGCTAGTTAAAGTCTTCCGAAAATGTGCAGTCTGTGCGAATTGACAGTTTGACGTCATCAAAGGAAAGCCGCTTGCTGTCTGAAGCAATAAAGCGACAAATTTCGCGCCAACAAAATTGGCTTCCTTTGTCTAGCAATCAACATGCCGAACCAATCGTGCGTTTGTTTCTCAATTGCAATCCTCCAATTTAATAATAGCACGTGCATAGCTCCGCCTTCGAATCTTTTGCAGAGAACGGAGGCGGAGTTTAACGGTTAATTGAGCTAGTATTTTAAATACGCAAGTTGAGTTCCGATTTGCCGAAATTACTCGGCCCTAAGCATTAAAACGACAAATACATTTATCAATGATTTTCCGAGATATACCGATTTGTTCCGATTTCCAAACTTTCTGTACAGTTCCTATAAACTATGGCGGACGTGTTTACAAAATTCCTTAACACATATATCGTAAATAATGGCAGTGTTTTATTGGATTATTTATACTAATTATCAAATTGCAAGGTAATACTTTTTATCTACTATAATATCGGGTATGTTTAATATAATAAACATGTTAAACAATATAGTTGCGTCACAGACTCGGAAATAAATTTTGATGCGGTCGACATTTTACTGACGGTGATTTTCCTATTGTCTGTAATTAAATAAATTTTGAGAAGTGCCCATAAAAGGACTGGTACATACTGTGTCACATTGAAAAATATCCCGATCTCTGTAATATATGTGAACCAATCGTTGATTGTACTTACTTGATTTTATTCGCAACCGTACTCAAACCGGATCGTTTTTTTTTCTCGTTTCGCTCGTTTTTCAGTGCGGTCGGGAATAAAATATATAAAAAAAGACGATTTTCCGATTTTATTTTTTTTCCCATTTTCCAAAAATTAGGGTCGGCGGTTTTGTAAACCAAGAAATATAAAAGTCGTGGCCTTACATGACTGCGTTAAATGATGCAATAATACATTTTTTGTACATGATCATATTGCATTCAATCTAAATTTAAATTTGCTCGTCCAATAAAAGCTGTGTCCCATAATGCACTGTATTCTTTACACTTCTGAAAAATTGCGTAGACATATGGTTGTGTTTATGAAATTCTTAAAGGTATTTATCATCATAAATGTTTAAGATTATTTTTCGCAAGTAATGTTGCAATTATATTGCAGGGCTTTCCTTAGACCTCAAATCTCAAGAGTCAAGGACTCTTGGGACCATATTTTCAAGAGTCAAAATCAAACTTTTGAGAGTCCTAATAATAACGCAGGAGAGTCAATGATTTTTTGCAATTTAAGCAAATTACTGAGATATAATATATAACAAGGGACAAAATTGTCACAAAACCAGGTTTTCATTGTGAAAAAAAAATCTGATAAAGGGAGAAAACTCAAACTGAACTTTTGAAATGACCAAAAAAAATCAACCCCCTTTGTAAGTTTTTTTTTTTTTTTTTAAATCTATTTTTAGTCGTGGCGACCTTGACATTGGAGATATTGACGTGATTCTTTCGTGGGACACACCGTCCCATGATGGTGAACAAATGTGCCAAATGATTTTAAAATCTCACAATGAATGACATAGTTATGGCCAGGACAAGCTCATTTATGGCCATTTTTGACCTTTGAACTCAAAGTGTGACCTTGACCTTGGAGATATCGACGTAATTATTTTGCGCGACACACCGTCCAATGATGGTGAACAAATGTGCCAAATGATTTTAAAATCTGACGATGAACGACATAGTTATGGCTCGGACAAGCTCATTTATGGCCATTTTTGACCTTTGAACTCAAAGTGTGACCTTGACCTTGGAGATATCGACGTAATTATTTCGCGCGACACACCGTCCAATGATGGTGAACAAATGTGCCAAATGATTTTAAAATCTGACAATGAACGACATAGTTATGGCCCGGACAAGCTTATTCCGCCAGCCCGCCAGCCAGCCAGCCAGCCAGCCAACCAGCCAGCCCGCCAGCCAGCCAGCCCGCCCGCATTCGCCAATCTAATAACCAGTTTTTTCCTTCGGAAAACCTGGTTAAAAAACCTGGTTAAAAAGCAACAAATTAAAAGATACATGTATGTTAACATTTATTTCTTAAATTGTACTGTCACTACAACACTATGCATTTAAACACAATATTTCAACGATTAATAAATACAAAACATGTATTCTAATACAACATTTACTTCATGTATACAGCAGAGTAATATGTCAAATGTTCTAAACAACATCTCAAAGAGTAATATGTCATATCATATCTTACACAACATCTCAGAGAGCAATATGTCATATGTCCTACACAAAATCTCAAAGTTTACATACAAAATATGTATTTTAATACAACATTTACTTCATGTATACAGCAAAACAATATGTCATATGTTCTACAAATCAACAATCATTTGAGCAAATAAATAAATCATTCATGCATTTAAAGAGTGATCTCATTTGGGTGCCCTAGTAAAGAAAAGGTAATAAAACAACACTATGACTACACACACACACAACTAGCATAAAACCAGCAAACACTTTCTTCTCTTGCACATGTCCTGAAACCTGCGCAGCACATTCTGGGATGATAAGTCACTCACTGAAATACAAAATGTGAAAAAAAAAAATTCCGCTGGCTATCACAAAAAAACACAATATCAGTGATTCATTTTGAAAACTACATCAATGAGTCCCTGGGACTGGCATATTTTGAATCAATGGGTCAAAACTAAAAACAATGGGTCCCAGATTGTGTATTTGTAAATTCGTTACAAATAATCTACTTAACATGATACGCCTTAGCCAGGGGCTCTTTTATGCAATTTAACAGCTAAAAAACGAAATAAGCTAATAGAAAGTCAAATCTTTATTTGTTTTACTTTAAATAACAAACAGTGAAACATATATCATCTTAAACAGAGAACTTTTAACTTATTTAACAATTTGGACTGACTAGAGTTTTAATAAATTGGAGGACTAGTGTTAATAATTTTTTGGTCAAAATTATCCCTTTCAAACAGTGTGACAAAAGACAATATCTTCTTTGGTCAAAAGGTTTAAACCTTCAATAAATATTTAGTGTAACAACACTCGTTCTGTATTTAAGGTGTATAGCCTTCTCGCCTTGTTTTTTCTTCAAACAGGGAGAGCTTTTTCCATAAATTCATCCCTGACACAATTGCACAACTTCACTCTCATAAGTTTGTCTTGGTTTCCTACAGTTAAACTGTTCCTGAATTTGGTCAAGACCTTATTCTGTACATAAAAACCCCTCTCACATCCTGCAGTATGAACAGCAGAAGTGTGTTGTGATATGTACTTACATTCTACGTTACATAGGACGATCTGCATCACTTTTATGTATGTATCGTATACAAAAAAAAAAGCTATTTATTTCAGAACTTGCTCATTTTTAGTTGTCACTTTAGAAAAAACAACAATGATCAATTAATCCAGAAAATTATAATAACATCGCTTTACAATATAACTGTCTGCGCTCACAACAGACGAACACAAAATGTGTTATCCGCCGTTTATTCTTCACATTGAACCACATGTTTTACATCGAGGCTGCGTTATCGATAAATATCTACACACTGAGCGAGTTTAAAATGTTGAGGATCAATTTTGAAAAACTTTTTGGATGGCATTTTCTTTGTTTACCGTCCGGGACAACAAAATTAAACGTTCAATGAACTTTTAATAAAACGCCGTAACTGATTGGATAATTCATATATTTCAACCAATCAAAATAAGCGTATTACATTCTGAATGTAGTTATGTTACTTCCGTTCTACTTTTCAAAACAGTGTTAACATGTGTTTCGCTTATCTTCACGAATCGAACTCTGTATGATGCACAACTTTGACGATGTTGAAAATCAGACTTTTTAAACAATGCGTCCCGAGTACGCATATGTTTGAGAATGATGCGTCCCCAGAAAAAAACGTGCGTCTGGCACGCGGGACGCACATCAAAATGAATCGCTGCAATATACGGGTGGTACCTAAACACAATAGCCTATATAAATCGGTAATGTTAACATAAAATTAAGGTGACAAAAAACGTATTCACACAATGTTTGCCACTACAACTGACAGCCCATATGGGAGGCATGCATGTTTTACAAACAGCCCTTGTTAAGTTTAAGTTCTATATCATTTTAGGCAAGAGTTAGCAAAGCTGTGAAGTTGTACTTATTTTTTTAAGCATGAAAAAAGAGTTAATCAGAAGATATTTATTGTACATTGATTGATTGCATTTATTTATTTATATATTTATAATTTTTGGACACCTTAATTTTTGGCTCTAAATTTTCGGACACCTGAAATTTTAAAATATGTTTCTTATTTTAATGTTTTGTCATGAACAAAGTTAATTATTTGTAGGTGTCCGAAAGAGTACAATTAAATATTCTAGCCTGATCGGGATATAGATTAATCCAACCACATGGCATATTCACATTATTCAGGGATTTGTTACAACAATTTACCACTGGAAATGGTAATGAGATATATTAGCAACGCAGGTCCATTGGGAGACCACTCAAAATAAACAAGAGCACCGCATAACGGGTGCCAACGCTCGGTGGTGAAAGCTTGTAAGAAAATTTTTTTTTTTTTTTTTTAAGAGGTCACAGTGACCTTGACCTTTGACCTAGTGACCCAAAATTGGGTGTGGCGTGTAGAACTCATCAAGGTGAATCTACATATGAAGTTTCAAAGTTTTAGGTGGAAGCACTTTGATTTTAGAGCCTATGTTAAAGTTTTATATTAGAGGTCACAGTGACCTTGACCTTTGACCAAGTGACCCAAAAATGGGTGTGGCATGTAGAACTCATCAAGGTGCATGTACATTTGAAGTTTCAAAGTTGTAGGTGGAAGCACTTTGATTTTAGAGGGAGTGTTAAGGTTTATGTTAAAGTTTTATATTAGAGGTCACAGTGACCTTGACCTTTGACCTAGTGACCCAAAAATGGTTGTGGTGTGTAGAAATCATCAAGGTGCATCTACATATGAAGTTTCAAAGTTGTAGGAGGACGCACTTTGATTTTAGACCTATGTTAAAAGTTATACAGTACAGGCAAAGTGTACTTTGACAAACGCCACTCGTTGCGGTGTTCATTTTACGGTGTTCGCTTACCAAACGACCCCCGCGATGGGTGTTCAGATCAAATATTCGCGGGGGCCGTTTTCCATAAGGTGGACACCGCGAATCACCGCGGACCCATAATATCTACCGCAGTGTTCATCGTGTTCGCTAGAAATAAAATAATTGAACATAAACATAGGTCGGTACCAATTTGCAAAAAGAATCTACTGTGCGTTTGAATGTTATAGGTGTCATTTGGTGTCTAAAAAATTAACAACGATAACGAACAATCACAATCGATTACCGCATACATGCGAAAAATTTCCATCTCTGTCCATTACCCAATAATCCCGAGATTTCCGATTTCATGCAAATTCTGGTCAATGTTGACGATAAAAGTGTGATAGAAATGCAAAAATCACAAACATTCGCCATATCTCTAAACTATCAAATGAATTTCTGCATATGTTTCTATTTAAAGATTTGATGAAATAAGCGCCCAATCAGAACAGGTGTATATTAACATTCGTAAATCACCTGACGCCTAGTGTGCGCGTTGTGTAGAGTTCATGTTCTGTTACAAATTGTAGCCACAAATCAATACATGTATACATGCCCATGATATTTTCATTT
Source organism: Dreissena polymorpha (assembly GCF_020536995.1). Taxonomy (NCBI): domain Eukaryota; kingdom Metazoa; phylum Mollusca; class Bivalvia; order Myida; family Dreissenidae; genus Dreissena; species Dreissena polymorpha. Next base: position 106,497,079 of record NC_068362.1, on the reverse strand, counting down.
TCTTTGTTCTGAACCATAAAAAGCGCGCGAAAATTTGCGTGGGTGTATTTATTTTTGACACAAAATCTTCGTAGCGCAGACAGCATTGGGATCTTTTAATTTCGATTTAAAGTTTCGTAGTGAATTTCTTCTCAAGTACCAGGGTGGCTCTCGAATGATTTGGAATTGACATTTCATATGAATAAAATAAAAATCAAACACGCTGTAACACGCTATATTTAGATTTCATGCAACATGTACAAGTCATTTTCTGGAAATTGGGAAAAATGAAACCCAATTTTGTGAAAACAAAAAGGGCAATTGCATTGATAAACACCATAAAGTTATTCGTATTGATCATCTAAACACTTAGTTTTAGTTTCCGACTTAACGTACTGCCCGAGTTTAAGTACACATAAAAAATGTGCACATAATATCTACATGTACATGAAGTATATGATTTTATTTTGTACATGTACATTTAAAACGTGTGAATGACCCTCACAGACAGGTGTTTACGGTGGCTGCGCAGCATCGCAGTGATCACCACTGTTCCCGTTAACGATAGCGTGCAATCGCGGCAATTTAGGGTGTTTGCCGAACACCGCGGTCAGTAGCATGTCCGCCCCCGCGAAATGTCACCCATCGGGAAAATTGAACACCGCAGACGCGCGTTTTTGTCAAAGTACACATTGCCTGTACTGTATATTAGAGGTCACAGTGACCTTGACCTTTGACCTAGTGACCCAAAAATGGGTGTGGCATGTAGAACTCATCAAGGTGCATCTAAGTTTGAAGTTGTAGGTGGAAGCATTTTGATTTTAGAGCTCATGTTAAAGTTTTATATTAGAGGTCACAGTGACCTTGACCTTTGACCTAGTGACCCAACAAGAGCTGTCAGAGGACAGCGCGCTCAACTATTCAAGTGCTTGACAGTATAATGTAAGCCATTATGGGGCAATTGTTCATATTCAATAATTTATAAGACTTTCTTTCAAAAATAAAAAAAGGAAAAAAAATGGGGGGGGGTGGAGAGGGGGGTATAATGTGGGGTGTGGTCATTTATGAGACAATCTTTCAAACAAAAAGAAAAGGAAAAAAAATTGGTGGGGAGGGTAGGGGGGGTAGGGGGGGGTAGGGGGGGGGGGGGTTGAGAGGGGGTATGATGTGGGGTGTGGTCATTTATTAGATGATCTTTCAAACATAAAAATAGGAAAATATTTTTTTTTGGGGGGGGTGGGGGGGGGGCAGGTATTCTGGGGTGGGGCGTGGGGTATTGTTTGGGTGGAATCTAAACAATCAGGAAGGTGTTGTTTTGTCAAAGTATTAATAAAATCTGATCATAAATAAAGAAGTTATGGCAATTTAAGCAAAATGTTCAAATATTTAAGTATAAAAGGGACCATAATTCTGTCAAAATGCTTGATACAGTTGTCTGCTCTTGTTTATAGGTTGGGGTCATGTTGGTAAACAAGTATGCAAACTATGAAAGCAATATGTCAAGGCACATAGGAAATATTTGGGTTAGTACGCAAACTTTAACATAGAATATTGATAATTTTAAGTATAAAAGGGGCAATAATTATGTCAAAATGCTTGATACAGTGGTCTGCTCTTGTGAATAGGTTGGGGTCATGTTGGTAAACAAGTATGCAAAATATAAAAGCAATATATCAAGGGACCATGAAAATAATTGGGGTAGTACGAAAACTTTAACATTTGCATGCTAACGGAAACGCCGACGCCGGGGTGAGTAGGATAGCTCCACTATATATATTTCATATATAATAGTCGAGCTAAAAATGGGTGTTGCGTGTAGAACTCATCAAGGTGCATCTACATATGAAGTTTCATAGTTGTAGGTGGAAGCACTTTGATTTTAGAGCCAATTTTAAGGTTTTAGCACAATGCCTACATCAGACGGCTGACGGCGTACGACGAGCTTGCTATGACAATACCTCGGGTTTTCTCCGAAAACAGCCGAGCTAAAAATTGTATCAAACATGAACATGTCAAACACGCTTTAATGTTTGAGGTAAACTTATGAAATACTCATTCAAAATAATTTGACTGAGTTGATACAGATGGTAATAAACAGGCTTGACAATGATTTGATAATTGCCGAGAACAACTTGCAATTAATAAATTACCATGTTCAACACAAATTTACAGCACACAGTATCAAATATGGATTTCTTCTTAATTTGGTTGGAATTGAAAACACTTGTCCAGTTTATTTAACTTCTTTTCTGTGGTTACAAGAAAGATGTCAAAAGCCAAAAAATGGTACTTGAAATGACAGGAAACACACATTTGACAACAGACAATGACTGATCAAAATAGCATATATCTAAGAACTTTAACTTCAATGATTGGGCTCCATCATGCCACTGAGGCTGTGACTGGTATTGATATCAATGTAACCTTACCTGAAAAGACTTTGCGGCTTGTAATTCTTGACTTGACAACTATCCCAGGCCCAGTCACGTTCACCTAAACAGGAGGTTGGTCAGTAGAGGGTAAAGGGTTTGGCTTGGCTTACAGTCCCACTTTTCACTATACAACTGTTCCAAACAACTATACAACTGTTCAAAAAACAATCACTTCCACCAAGGCAGGATAGAGGTCAGTACAGGTCCAGTGTTAGGCTTAAAATTCCGTTTCTGCTGCTAAGTAGATGTCTATCTCAACCATTATCACTTCCAACTAAGCAGGAGGGGGCAAGTAGTGTTGAGTGTTTGGTTTGGGTAACATTTCTGCTGTTCACTTGACAACTATTCCAACCACAGTCAACTCCACCTAGACAGGAATAAGGATAGTACAGTTTCAGTGTCTGGTTCAAGTTCCATTCTAGCTACTCACAGAACATGTTTCACCGGCTGACCAATCTGACTTCTGTACATCAACTGTAAATATACAAAACCAAAAATGAAAGAGCTTTTCTAACTGATTTTTGTAATTAAAATTATGTGCAAAGAAATCAATTTAGTTCTAGGTGTACTAAGTAAACCACCTGTATTCGCAAAAAGTGTAATAAGATAGGCAGGTTTTGGCAAAAGTGCATACATGTATCTATTTTAATGTTTTATTAATTACCAAACACTACTTCAAAATCTTGAACCATTAAAAAAAACAATGTCTTAAATCTTATTTAACAGTTTTCACATTTACATTTACATTTATGTTATTCAATAGACTTTATATTTTGGGGAAGTATAGGGCATGATAAGGGTTACTGCATTTCCTTTAGCAACGATGTTTACTGTGTAAACAGTATTCAGCATGAAACAATTTTTAGCATAGGTGCAACGCACCTATACTTAAGGTATATACGACATTTCGAAAACCCACATCGATCGGTTGACCATTATGAAGCCTTACCTGATCAAAAATCAGACAAAATATCTGTTGAATTTAGTATATGGTAATTCTTACATTTTTTTTTTGGAAACGTTTTTCTAACGTTTTCTTCCAAGAATATTGCTTACACGGTTTTAAGTGAATTTTTCTAAGACCGTTTTACGTGAAAAAACCTTCTAAGAAACTAAAACAAATTTCGTTCGTAAAACAATTCTGTTCTTATTGATAGTGACCTCACACCTTATTTCTATTTCCTTTGTTTACTGTTCTGTGAGAGGTCAAATGTTTACATAACTGAATTCATAAGGCCCTGGTTTAAGGATATGTAACATTTCATCGGTTAATTATAAATAGAAATTAAAACATATTCTCAGCAGGAAGTGGGGCATAAAGCACTTTTATTCTTTGAAAATGTGTAAAAAATGGCGGAGTACGATGAATGTTTTCTGATTTATGACATGGATTCTGACCTGCCTTTCTATGGATTTGATGAAGTAGAGTTTGAAAGTAATAGAGATGTGTTAATTGAAGTTAAAATGATTTACTTTGAGCCAGAAATTAACGTTACGAGTAGAGCTAACGGTTTAAATGTGGCATCGGATTTTAATTTAGTCAATATAAATTGCCGCCATATAGTCTTTTGATGATTTTTGCTTTGGCAGACTCAAATTTATTCTGAACGCGAATTATTTCAGCTAAGGATTTAATGGATTCGCGCGAATTCTGGACGAGTGTTGTATTTGTAAAATATTAAATGGAAAGCTGTAAATGTATCAAGTCGGAAAAGAAAACGGATGGTTGTAAAATGGTATGCGCGAAATAATGTAATTCTACGTATTTATTTTCATAGTTATGTCATTTTGTAACCATTCACATTCGTCACTATTTGGCCTTCCCGTTTTTAAAAATAGAACATTTTGGTAACAAGGGGGGCGACTCGTGATGTAAGCAATCGTTAAGGTTAGAATATACTAAATAATCGAGTCATGAAGGGCTGTACTTTCTAAACAAATCATCATATTTTCCTCGAAGGCATGTTATACACTTTAGACTGTTGTTCTGGTTTTATCGTTTGGAGATATTGATAGGGTAAGCATAGGTGTTCACTACTAAATCCCTGAAATAGGATAAAGTTGGAGATTAAAGTAAAAAATGGCACTGCAAAAGGATACAATCCACAAGAAAACGGCCAAAAAAAAGGCGCAAAAACAGTCGATTTTGATTTGAGTCGAATTCTTTTTTGGTTTGAACATGACATATCTTTTTTATTGCTTAAATACGATTCAGCTAAGAATGCCCGTCAAAAAAGGTATGGTAATGGGGGTCTCTATGTGCAAAATGTCGTATTTATTTTCGCTCAAAGTTGTCGCTTTTACATCTCGTTTCTCTTGAGAGATAGAGGAGTTTCACACTCAACTCTCCATACAGTTTTTGTGTGCCCCTTTATATTAAAAATATTATCAGCCACAGAATGTTTGTACTTGTAGTCTGTGTTATCATATTTAGTAATTACTACGATAATGCATTATGTGAACTAGTATATTTAAGATCATATACCAGTAAGTATTGTTGGTCAATAATCTGAAATCCATTTTTGCAGAAAATATTTATTTTTTTGCCTAAATAACCATCAAACATGACATCTGACACTTCACACCGCTAGACATAGGGTGGTTACAATACAGGACAACATCAAATTTGACACTTCACATCGCCAGACATAGGGTGGTTACAATACAGGACACTGCACATTTGGCACTTCATACCGCCAGACATAGGTTGGTTACAATAAAAAAACACTGCACATTTGACATTTCACACTGCAAGACAGGGCCCTCAATCTGTCAAATCCACGGCCGAAATTCGGCCGCATTCCCCCCCTGAAAAGTATACTTTTTTCCCCTTTTTGGGGGAAAAATTCCCCTTAAAAAAAATAAAAAAAATAAAAAAAAATAAAAATATTATAGATAGATGTGTCTCATGATTATTATATCTCAGTTCTATTTTAATTTAATCTTATCAAACATACTAAATTATGAAAAAAGCAATGAATATAGTGCAAACATGTACAAATGTTATAATCAGAGAGTAAGTAAAAAATCCCCCAAAAAGGGAAACGCCGCGAAAATTCCCACTGCTATAGGTAGCAACCCGCTTCCCCTAAAATGGATTGAGGGCCCTGCAAGACATAGGGTGGTTACTACACTGTAACTCCAATATAGTGCGGTCCGTTATAACACTGTATCCAATATAACGCGGGGGGTCCTTGGATCCCGTTTTTTCTCCAACCTTCCATTTCTGATTCAAATCCATGTTATGCAACTTCATGTATTTTCAGAAAATTCAAAGAAGCCGGCGATCACAGTTTGATTGCTTTATCCATCCGTTTAAATGATTTTAATCGATTAGAGGTTAATAAATTAAACGACACTTGACAGCTAATTGGTGTTATTATGTTGTGTAATGTCAATAAAGGTGTGAAAACTTGCGAGTCCGTGTTTATTACATGTATTCCCTAACAGAGCGGTTCCGTGCGCTTATTTCAATAAGGCAAGTGCAAGCAGAATAATTATCAAATTAAAATTAAAGTTATTTAAAAAGATTACCTGTTTATGTTTTGTATTTATCGTGTATTGTATTTCATTGTATAAACTATGGCTGTGTAAGTGTGTTATCGTTTATTATATGCTACACATGCTTGATGAATAAAAATATCTGTGTGTGTGTTTAATGTTTCAGTACGTATACGAAAAATAAATTAAAAAATCCTGACGATTTATTAACATGCTTACGCAGTGTAATAGTAAACAGAGATGCACTTAAATTTTTGCCAGTTATCAGAAAGTCAACAGAAAGCACTTTTTTTTACATGCTGCGTATGACGCAATAAAACCATTTCTTTGTACATGTATCGTATTGCATTCAATCTAAATTTAAATTTGCTCCTCCAATGAAAGCTGTGTCCCATAATGCACTGTACTAATTTTTCTGAAAAATGGCGTAGGCATAAGACTTTGTTTACGAAATTCGTAAACATATTTCTTGTCATAAATGTTTAACAATATTTGTTTGTAAGTGATGTTGTAATTATATTGGATTATCGGATAAATGTGCACATTAGAAAAGCGGTATGTATACTGTTATCGTTCCATTCGGTTTATATGCATGTATTTGCGGATGACAACACAGCATGACAATACACAGGAGTGACAGGACCTATATTATAGGCTATATACTATACCTGTTTTTATAGCCCCCTTAAATAAATAAGCTGTCCGTTTATAACGCTGATGCGTGGCTTGGACCCCGTCATCCGCGTTATATTGGAGTTACAGTGTATAAAGGACATCGCACATTTGACATTTCACACCACCAAACATAGGTTGGTTACAATAAAAGACACTGCACATTTTACATTTCACACCGCCAGACATAGGGTGGATACAATACAGGACACCACACATTTGACATTTCACATCGCAAGACAATTAGGTTGGTTACAATAAAAGACACTGCACATTTGACATTTCACACAGCCAGACATAGGGTGGTTACTATAAAGGTTTCTATAAAACTTAAATAGAGTGGAGAAAAAACACCTGTGGCTGGTGATGGATATGAAAAGTGGAGTTATGAAATGTAAATTATGCACAAACATGAAAAGTAAATTTAAACTAACTAATGTTGCTACAAGCCAGACATAGGTTTGTTACAAAAAAGAACACCGCACATTTGACACTTCACACAGACATACATAGGGTGGTTACAATTCAGGACACGGCTTAGATTTGACACTTCACACCGCCAGACATGGGGTGGTTACAATAAAGAATAACGATAATTTGACACTTCACACCGCCAGACATAGGGTGGTTACAATAAAGGGCACCGCTAATTTGACACTTCACACTGCCTGACATAGGGTGGTTACAATACAGGACACCGCACCTTTGACACTTCACACTGCCAGACATAGGGTGATTACAATACACGACACCCCACCTTTGACACTTCACACTGCCAGATATAGGGTGGTTACAATACAGGACACTGCACATTTTACACTTCACACCACCAGACATAGGGCAGTGCTCACGCTGCTGCCAGACATTATCGCCAATGGCGATTATTTTATCCAACTGGCTATTATTTCTTAAAATTGTCTAGAAAAAATGGCGATTATTTTATCCGCCTACATAAAAAAACAAATTGCCACTAAATGTTGTCCGGCGATTGCGAAACGCCTGCAAATCGGGCCATCAAGCAGGAAAAATCGATAACGAGATTACCTGTGTACACACTCGACCCTGTGTATTGTCATACACGCGTCAATAACTTCTGCGACATTGTGGCCTAGAGCATTTTTCTCAATCAGTGTCCGACAGCAGTGATATATTTCGGAAAAAACGTCTTTAATCTCCCTGTGCTTTACCAATAATCGGTAACTGTTAGATCTTTGTTAATTTTTCGCCAATTATTATTTAATCGTCATTATTGAAAATCGCCGCTAATATTGTTGGCTGGTTTTGTTTTGCACGCCGTTTTTTCTGCAATTAGATTACGTTGAACATTGCTTGATGAAATAATTATTTAATCGCCATCAACTAATTATCCCCGTAATTACCGCTGTTTGTCGTCTGCTTTAACATAATGATTCCAATTTTTAACCAGGTAACCTGGTTTTCCCAATTCAAAGGTACGCGGCATATGCCATGGTCAGCTAATTTTAACGAAACACGTGTTTGGAATTACACTAAGGTGGTGTATTTTAACTCACGCGCTGTGATGTTAATTGATGAAAACATGATCGGCATTGCGAAAGTGTTATTTTTGGAATAAATCATTTACAATTGATATTGGCCTCTGCCTTCAATATTGCGGCCGATGGCAAACGCCGTATTAAGAGATAAAGTAGTTGAACGATATGCACATTTTATATTATGCATATTAATATTTTATATTATGCATATTTCATGTGCAAAACGCGTACAATTTTTCGGATTACCGTTTTCGGATACTGTATTTTTTTCGTCCATTATGATTTATTTTCGAAGTTCATAACAGCAAAAATAGAATGACGAATACACATGAGGTGATACGGAAGGTGTGGTTTATAATATTTCGAGTATTCACCAAAAATTGCAATTGGAATAACTATAAAAAATAGTATAATTTGTGCTCTGGGTGGGTTGGGGCCTCTGCCCTTAATTCTTATGTGTATGTAACTGTAGCTGAGATCTGGTTTGTTAAGTCACACCCACAACATTGATTGTATTCTTTATTGTAAAGCCATGATAATATTTTATAAGAAAATGACACACTGATATTATGCTTGTTTTTGAGTATATATATATATTATAACTTAAATCAATAGATATACATTTAATAAAACATAGATAAAATGAGATTCATGGTTTTTTCTTTCTTTTTGCCTTCAGTACCGTTTTGCGGAAAAGTCCGCATATGTTTTGGCTATTATTTTTTTAAGGAAAAAAAATATGGCTATTATTTTCTGAAGGCCAGAGTGAGCACTGATAGGGTGGTTACATTACAGGAAACTGCACATTTGACACTTCAACCGCCAGACATAGGGTGGTTACAATACAGGACACTGCACATTTGACACTACACACCACCATACATAGGGTGGTTACATTACAGGAAACTGCATATTTGACACTTCAACCGCCAGACATAGGGTGATAACAATACAGGACACTGCTCATTCCGTACTTCACACCGCCAGACATAGGGTGGTAACAATACAGGACACTGCACATTTGACACTTCTCACTGCCCAACATAGGGTACTTCATGTTTAAAGTGTGCAATATATTACATTATAGTGATACGGGGAGAAATGTGAACATTGCAATAAACATAATACAGGGAGAAATGTGAACATTGCAATGATCATATAAAGGTGATCTAGTTATAAACAAGAGCTGTGTTAGTCAGAAACATAATGCCCCTATAATTGCGCCACTTTGAAAAAAAATCTTTTGTTGACCTTTTACCTTGAAGGATGACCTTGAACTTGAACTTCCACCACTCAAAATGTGCAGCTTCATGAGATACACATGCATGCCAAATATCAAGTTGCTATCTTCAATATTGCAAAAGTTATGGCCAACGTTAAAGTTTTTTTTCGGACGGACGGACAGATTGACATACTGACGGACAGTTCAACTGCTATATGCCACCCTACCGGGGGCATAACAAATGAATTATATACAGGGTTTGTTTTTTCAAAAAAGGGGAAGACGCTGGAAGCTGGGTGAAAGGGGAAAAATAGTGCGCAAAAGAGACATAATTGGGGAACAAATACAGTGATTTTTTTTGCCAGAAATTACAGCCAATATTCGGCTGCTTCCCAATTGCAAAAAATGACGTTTTTTCCCAAAAATTTGATTAAAATTTCCCAAAAAAAGACAAAATTTTCCCAATAAAGTCAATAAGATTACAATGTAATTAAGCAATAATTTCGAACGAGTGCCGATCGAGTTGCCAAGTCGTCGCCGAACAACAACTGACTTACGTATTTTTCGCGAATTTAGCCGAATACGATTTTACGTTGCTATCCACATCTCTCTCTATATTGCGGAGGATACCGACGATAGTCGATGTATCCCGATTGTAAACGCCTGTTTTTACACACGCCCAAGATGGCGGCAAGCAGACGAGAAATTTGCGATGAGCGGCGAAAATGATAAATAACATTCAAATTAACAATGGATATTATATGGTTATTACGGAATAATTTAATGCGTTTGTCAATTAACGCAAAATATAACGTTTGAGATAAAAACAACAAATATTTATTACAAATCTTCACAGTGAATGTGCATCAAGGAAATCAGTGTTGGGAAATTGGAATTAGTCTACCGTTACTCACAAAGTTAATGCATTTAACATGAGTATCGTTCGAAAATGGAAAGAGACAAACATGATATGATTTATATGTTAGTGGATCTGTGTAAAATCAGATTCATATGCATATTCTGCTTTATTATGTTTGTCACGCGTTTCAGTTTACTGAAATAGCATTGAAGTGCAAGATGTTGAAAGGTAAAGAAATGAAATAAATTATTTTAACTCCATATAATACATCATTAACATAGCAAGACCACAAAAGCGTTTTTTTTTATAAATATTTGTTAATGTTTTCACCATATGATATTTAATTTAAAAGAATACTGATTTAAATTCTTACTGCTAAAGAGGTTATGATTAAATGGTATATTTAAGAATCTTTATAGATTAGATTCTATTGCAAGTTCAATATGAATGTGGAAGGATATTAACTTAACATTGTCTTCATTGTAAGAACACATTAAATTTGTACTTTATAATATAAAAATGCTGTCAAACATACTTTAATAATTTTAATTCTGTTCTTATAATCATATTTATAATGTTTCCCAATTTCATGGTTTATCGCGCTATTTTTCCCAATTTCATGGTTTATCGCGCTAATTTTCCCAATCCAAAAGGCACAGGCTGTAAGAAAAAAAAGCAAAAAAATCACTGAAATAAAAACTGTTTATTTCAATGTCTATAACTGATCTACATAGGCATGTCTATAACTCATCTACAGAGGAATGCCTCTGTACTTTTGGCAATTTAATAACACTGTGTTGGCTTCGAAAGTTGGATTTTTTTCTACTGAAGCCTAGTGTCTATCACTATTATTGTGAGTTTTAATTCTCCTATAGGGATTGTCCCATAATACAGCACCAGTTGTGACATAGGACATCTTTGTCACTACTGGATCCAAACTGAGTGAGCTCACAATATTTACACATAAACTCATGTTTAGTTTGACTGATATAGCCATGGGTATCGGGATTCGTATACTAGAGAATTGAAACGATCAGGTTTTGGTTGTGTTTCGTCTGGCTTGGAAAATAAAGTTGCAGGGGTTGATCTAATTATGGGACATAGGTTTTCAGCTGTATTTCTGTACTTGGGCCGGGGGACGATGTCAATTTTGTGATTTCAGTTTCATGATGAATGGGTAGACAATCTAGATCTGCTACAGTATGGAATGGTAAGGTGCGGCAGCTGCCGATTGTCTACTTTCACTTTCAAAATGTTCAATGTCCATTACCTTCGAATCCTGCTGGGTTTCAATGGTTTTCGATGATTTATTCTTAAAAAATGCGTCAATGCGTTTAGTACTTTGGAGTCTGAACGTTGTTTGTTTCGTGTATGAACGCCAATTGTGAGACATTTTTTTCTATTTTCATGTTTACATCTTGGCTTTCACATAACCCGGATGAAAATTCGACTGGCTTCCGGTACGTAATTGAAGAAATACCCTACTGGCGCAAGACCGGAATCCAGTGAAATAGTCACGTGATTATTATGGTCAGTGTTTTTTTATGGCAATTTCGGGGCCGATATTCGGCCCCATTCCCCTAAAAAAAGAGTATATATTTTTCCCCTATTTTGTACAAAAAATCCCCTCCAGAAGTAAAAAATTTATTTTTTTATTTTTTTTTTAGAAAGAATCCTCTAATGATTTATATATCTCAAATTTATTTCATAAACAACTAACAAAGTATATAACAAATTTATATGTTTTTGAATTATTATAAAGAGTTATATTAAATTATTTTTTCCCAAAACAGTGGACTTTTTATATTAATTGCATTTTTTCCCCAAAATGGCCAGGAAAAGGCCTGATGCATCTATATTGTGTCAATATTTGTTGATAAAAACGTTCCACTTTGGTCCATTTTATTGATAAAAAATGCTTAAATTTGCCATTTTATCAATAAAAAATACCGATTAGACTCAAAATGGCTAGGAAAACTGAGACTGTGCATGAAGGCTGAACTGTCTGAAACTATACTGTTGAAAAAAATCACTGATATATATTTAAGAAAAAGAACAGAGAAATTCAGCTGTGAATATTACATTCATACAAACATGTGTATTCATATAATAAATATCATAACATATGAAAGAGTGATTTTTTCCCCTGACGCGTTTTTCCCCTTTGGACGGGCCCAGCCACCAATCCCCTATTTGTGAAAAAAAAACACTGATGGTTAGTTGCCCGGATAAAATTTCTATGACGTAATTTAATTGTGTGTTCGTCGGCACTGAGAGAGAGCAAGAAATTTGTACATGGTACAAATTGGATAAGTGTCGAACGACCAAAAGGAAAAAAAACATTTCTTTGAGGGTAAAATAATATGTTTTGGGGAAAAATGATATTCTTGGAGGGGAAATTGTATTTTTAGGGAAAAAACTCTGGTAGGGAAAGACACCGCATATCGGCGTAACTTTCTTAATAAAAACAAGAGCTGTCACCATAGGATGACTTATGCCCCCTATAAACACTTGATAGAAGTTATGAGCTTTTTTCTAAACCTAAACGCAGATTTGGAAACCTAAACGCGGACCCTAAGTTCAAGGTCAAGGTCACAGGTGTCAAAATTTGTGTGCATATGGAAAGGCCTTGTCCATATACACATGCATACCAAATATGAAGGTTATATCTCAAGGGACATAGAAGTTATGAGCATTTTTTAAAACCTAAACGCAGATTTCGAAACCTAAACGCGGACCCTAACTTAAAGGTCAAGGTCACAGGGGTAAAAATGTGTGTGCGTATGGAAAGGCCTTGTCCATATACATATGCATACCAAATACAAAGGTTATATCTCAAGGGACATAGAAGTTATGAACATTTTTTGAAACCTAAACGCAGATTTCAAAACCTAAACGCAGACCCTAACTTCAAGGTCAAGGTCACAGGGGTCAAAATGTTTGTGCGTATGGAAAGGCCTTGTCCATTTACACATGCACAATATTTGAGCTGGTACACAAACTTTAACATAGATTTATCAATAATATGCATATTCTAAATGGAAAAAGGGACATAATTCTTACAAAATGCTTGATACAGTTGTCTGCTCTTGTTTTTATATTGGGGTCATGTTGGTAAAGAAGAATGCAAAATATATGAGCTGGTAGGCAAACTTAACATAGATTTATCAATAATATGCATATTCTTAGTGGAAAAAGCGACATAATTCTTACAAAATGCTTGATACAGTTGTCTGCTCTTGTTTATATATTAGGGTCATGTTGGTAAAGAAGTATGCAAAATATGAAAGCAATATGTTAAGGGACATAAAAATATTTGAGCTGGTGTGCAAACTTTAACATAGATTTATCAATAATATGCATATTCTAAGTGGAAATTAAGGGACATAATTCTTACAAAATGCTTGATACAGTTGTCTGCTCTTGTTTATAGATTGGGGTCATGTTGGTAAAGAAGAATACAAAATATAAAAGCAATATGTCAAGGGACATAGAAAATAATTGAGGTGGTACGCAAACTTTAACATAGATTTATCAATGATATGCATATTCTCAGTGGAAAAAGGGCGTTAATTCTTACAAAATGCTTGATACAGTTGTCTGCTCTTGTTTATAGATTGGGGTCATATTGGTAAAATAGTATGCAACATATGAAAGCAATATGTCAAGGGAGAGAGAAAATATTTGTGCTGGTACGTAAACTTTAACATAGATTTATCAATAATATGCATATTCTAAGTGGAAAAAGGGACATAATTCTTACAATATGCTTGATACAGTTGTCAGATCTTGTTAAAAGATTGGGGTCATGTTGGTAAAGATGTATGCTAAATATGAAAGCAATAGGTCAAGGGACATATAAAATATTTAAGGTGGTACACAAACTTTAACATAGATTTATCAATAATATGCATATTCTAAGTGGTAAAAGAGCCATAATTCTTACTTAAAAATTCTTAAAAAGCTTGTTACAGTTATCTGCTCTTGTTTAAAGATTGGAGCCATGTTGGTAAAAAAAGTATGCAAAATATGAAAGCAACATGTCAAGGGAGAGAGAAAATATTTGAGGTGGTACACAAACTTTAACATAGATTTATCAATAATATGCATATTCTAAGTGGAAACAGGGCTATAATTCTTACAAAATGCTTGTTACAGTTGTCTGCTCTTGTTTAAAGATAAGGGTTATATTGGAAAAGAAGTATGCACAATATGAAAGCAATATGTCAAGGGACATAGACAATTTTTGAGGTGGTACGCAAACTTTAACATTCCAACGCTCACCAGCACGTGGGGATGAGTAGGATAGCTCCACTATATATATTTCATATATAATAGTCCAGCTAAGAAATGACAAAAATAAAAACATTTTTTATATTGTATGAGCAATATTGTCCATTGTTGCCATTAAATTAATTTTTAGCATAATGAAAAATAATCTTATTTAGCATTTGCACCAAAGTATTTGATAAATGGTATATAGCAAAGTAGGATATAAACATGTAGTCATTCTTTTTAACAAAAAATCCCCTTTTGTTTAAAAATTCCCCAACAGAAGGTCCCCACACCTTTCTCCAAAAGGTAAAACAAGAAATACATTTTAAAAGATATATGGCGTTGATTGTGGTCGGTGTTGATGAACGATCAAAAGTTATATCTATGAAAGTAAAGAATGCCTTTTTTTGCAAAGTTCTTAGCTGCATTACACACAAATCAATTAGTGGGTGTTGCGCCAGATTTGGTGGCTTCTTTACCTTTATTAGATATTATTAATTAGAAACATTTTTACAGATTAGAAAGACACAAGAAGACTGAACATAAATGAAAGCATATACATGTAGGCCAGCCGACAACACAGTAATCACCCGTACATATTTGAAATAGTTATACGCATATTCTTCGAACAGACCTGTTGTTTGGGTTTGTCGGACATTGTTATTTGATTCCATTATTAATAGTTTAGCAAGTCATAGCACTCATGTTTAATAAATTTGTCTATATGGTTGAATATTTCTAATAACATTAATCAAAACTGATACATTTGTACTTATCTTGAAACTGTTGAAAAGATATTAAGAATCTTTGATTGACATACCATAAAAATATCGCCAAATATCTTTATATACATGTAATATATTTTTTATCAAAATAAACTTAAAGAGCACATAGTTAAAGCGATTTAAGGATTTCTGTACCAAATCGCGAACTGACCTTGATACCTTCCAGTTGGAATGCAATGCATTAATAAGGTGATGTAACGATTCCACTGTTGAACGACGGCTTGATTAAAGCTTTATACATTTACGTGTTTAATGGTCAGGTTATTAAACAACATTACTTATATGATCTAACATTTATGAGTGCACAGATGCAATATATTTTTTCGGGAGGGTGCGGGAAGACTATTTTGATCATAATCCCCCGATACAGTTTTTTAAAGTTAAATTGAAGATTAATGATATGTTATTACAAAACTGAAATAAAATAACTTGCATAAAATTGTGATTTATTTAGAATGCAAAACAAGAGAGCCATGATGGCCCTGTATCGCTCCACTGTTTTTTTTATGCGAAAAAAGCATGCAATGCGCATGTGTTGAAATGTACTCAAGCATGTGACTTTCTCTTTCTATCCCTTGTCCCACTGGAAGGGTTGGAAGGGTGAGCATTTTTATTTATGGACAACGTTACTGCGGTGTTAAATAGGCCTTATTTAAGCATATATTCATTTTTGTGACCCCCGGGGCAGGGTCAAATTTGACCCCAGGGGCAAAATTTGAAAAAACTTGGTAGAGAGCTTTAAAAATTTAATACATACCAAATTTGGTAAACATAGTCCCAATGGTTATGGACAAGAAGATTTTTAGTTTGCACAAAATAGGCCCAATATAAGCATATGTTCAATTTTGTGACCCCTGGGGAACGGTCAAATTTGATCCCAGGGGCTTAATTTGAACAAACTTGGTAGAGGACTATAATATGTCACTACATACCAAATTTGGTAGCCCTATACCATACGGTTATAGACAAGAAGATTTGTAAAGTTTGCACAAAAAAGGCCTTATTTCAGCGTTTGTTCATTTTTGTGACCCCCAGGGCAGGATCAAATTTGATCCCAGGGGCATAATTTGAACAAACTAAGTAGAAAACTATTAGATGTCACTACATACCAAATTTGGTAGCGCTAGGCCCTACGGTTATGGACAAGAAGATTTTTAAAGTTCGCACAAAATAGGCTTTATATAAGCATATGTTCATTTTTGTGACCCCCGGGGCAGGGTCAAATTTGACCCCAAGGACATAATTTGAACAAACAAAGAAGAGAACTATTAAATGTCACTACATACCAAATGTGGTAGCACTAGGTCCAATGGTTATGGACAAGAAGATTTTTAAAGTATGCACAAAATAGGCTTTATATAAGCAAATGTTCAATTTATTGACCCCCAGGGCCAGGGTCAAATTTGGCCCCAGTGGCATAATATGAACAATTTGAAAGAGGTTCACCTCAGGAACATTTGTGAGAAGTTTTATCAATATTGGACTTGTAGTTTAGGAGAAGAAGATGTTTAAAGAAAAAGTTAACGCACGCACGCACTACGGACACAGGACCATGACATACATGTAATCCCTAAAAGCTAAAAAATTAAGATTGAGGAAAATACTTGTGCTTTGTGTTTTCCTTGACTCTTCAAGAGCCATATACATTTTGCATTTTTCAGTAGTGCTACTGACATAGTTTTTGAGTCATTTCCCTTGGTTTCTTTTCATGCTTTTTTCCCAGGGCATATGTTAGTGTACATAGTGTGCTTTGAAACATAACATTCCTTCTCATTAGCTATTCCATGTAAGGCATAACATCTGATTCGATGAGATTTATTAAAACAATATTATATTTTTCAGATTGCTGCATGCATAGAATGAATGTTGGCAAGAAAGAAAAAAAAACGCAGATTAAAAATCAGAGTGTTGAAATGTTGAACATCTAATTGATGCAAAATAGTGCAATATTGTTTCTATTCTAAAATCTTGTATCAATGGAATTTGATCATTGTTGTGTTAAGTTTGATTTGACTGAGACTGATTCCACAAAAAAATGTTGTGGGTTATTTTGTAATTGAAACAAAATGCTACCTGTGTTGATCTTTTGAATGCCACTTATTAGTGTTCATGCATTTCTGCCCATGGAAATAATGTTTGTTGCTCTTTTGCGATGCTTTAATCATGACGCTTCATGGACGAATACAAAGGTAGAAATACCATACATTTATCCAATTCAAATTGAAATGCACATCAAATTTGTTTACTTCTATTTGTGAAAAAGACATATGTTATGAAATTAAAAATTATAATGTCGATAAATTTAACTAAAATTAATTTAGGCAAAAAAATTGTTCAATCACATGAATATTATTAGGGATGGCAACGAATACCGATATTGGTATTCGGATATTCGGTCATCCTTCCGAACGAATATTCGGATATTCGGTCAACATCTGTTATAAAAAAATCAACTATGTTTACCGTACCATTACTCCATGAATTCTACTTTCGTTTTTACCGGAAGTTCCCCGGAAGTGACTAAATATTGACACAGCATTGCCGTCGCTAATTGTTAAAATTGAATGACGAAAACTGTTTTAAACTTTTAATATTGTAAATCAACAATAGAGTGAGAAACATAATATTTACATGACGACAAAACAATTACATAACAAAACAGTTAGATCTATAAATAATTTAAGCTGAACTTAAACGTAGTATTTACATAGCGAACACGTGCTTTAATATTGTACATCAACAATAGAACGAGAAACATAATATTTACATGACGACAAAATAAATAATTACATGACAAAACAGTTAGATCTATAAATAATTTGAACTGAACTTAAACGTATTATTTACATAGCGAACACATGCAAACAAAACACCGTTGCCACATTTAAAAGTCACTCGGATCGGCGTCACTGGGCACGTGAACATTGTTCTTATTTAAAAACACGATTGCGTCGACCAGATCACTGGCGAGTCTATTTTATAGTTTATTGATGAGCAATCCAGTGGTTGAGAATATGCGCTCAGATGGCATAGAAGTTGCAGGTACATATAGAACACTCCTAGCAACATACGCGACTTTCGGAAATTCGCTCTCGTGACGTTTCCACCAGTCAAGAGGTTTAGCGTTTGGCTCCATTTTCACAAGCAAATATCTCTGAAGTTCGTCAGAATTCTCTTGCTCGGTTAGAGGTTGAGTAAATTATTTTCTAAAAGCTTTTTTGATTGGACAACGTGATTATAACCATACGATCTTTTTTGTTTTTCACACCAAGTCGGCACTTCCTTTACTTATTTAATCTTGTATCATGTTAAATGTAATTCGAGTTATTAGATCAAGACGGGTCGGTGTTTTAATTGCCATACGGTCTTATTTGTTTTTTTACACCAAGTCGGCTTTTCCTTTACTCATTTAATCTTTGATAATTTTAAATGTAATTCGAGTCATTGGATCAAGTGCAGGTCGGTGTTTTGATTGCCGATGCGATTTGAGCCTATCATAATTTTGACACAAAGTGACTGTCTTTGTTAGGCAATTAGCGGGATTTATGACCGGTATACTGTCATCACCATAGCGACGAATTATCCGGACTAA
The DNA here is from genome assembly GCF_020536995.1 of Dreissena polymorpha. NCBI lineage: Eukaryota > Metazoa > Mollusca > Bivalvia > Myida > Dreissenidae > Dreissena > Dreissena polymorpha. The sequence continues at coordinate 106,478,248 of NC_068362.1, read as the reverse complement.
ACATTATGACACGAGGAACAACTTTTTGTACAATGTTTGAAGCAAATTTCACGAATACAAAGTCTTTGAAATTACTCGATTTTTTTTTTGATTTTTTTCTTCCGAATATTCGATTCGGAAAATAGTATCCGAATATTCGGTCCGGGACCGAATATTCGGATATTCGGATATTCGTTGACATCCCTAAATATTATACATCTAACAATCTATATTTACAGTACAGCCAACGCGGCACAAACAGAATCCGGGGCTATGCCACGGCCAGATTATTAGTCCGCGGCGGCCAAATCGTGTGTTCACGCGGCGTATCGCCGTGGCACTCGACATCAATCCGCGCAACGACACTGAGTCTGTATTAACCTCGCGTACTTTCGCGGAGTAAATCCGCCGCATACGTACGCGGCGGATCGAGTGAAAAGATATCCACCTACATGTACAAACATGTATGTGTAGCGTAGAATTAATCACGTGCAACTGTTAATGTTTCGTTCGATTATCATTATTAAATTTGTAATCCGAAACACACTTCCGAATTTTAATGCTAACGCGACCTTTGGCAAATTCTAAGCGTCAATTTAATAAACAGTGCTAAAATATCCTTTGTTTCATAAAAAGCGCGCAAAAATTATGCAGACATGTAGAACGTCATACATGAACATCACGTCAGGCGTAAATTGCGTCTTCAGTGGAAAAAAAACGCCCCGATTAGACGTTATTTCATCATCTCTATAAATAGTAACAACTGCAATAATGTATTTGATACTTAAGGAAAAAGCGAGAATGTTTGTGTATCGTAAATATTTACCAGCATTTGCTTTAAAACTGGAATATACGGGATTATTAGGTAATTAGTAGCGATATTTACTGTATAATATGAACAAAAAAAAAACATGTTTATATACGCATATTCAAACAATAGTTATAATAAGCTGATAATTAACAAAACAACAAATACGTCGTCACCGTCTTTATTATTGATGTGGATTCAAACTGCTAATTTTCTCAGCTTAAATATAATAGCAAAATCAAAATGCAAGCTATTTATTAATCCACCATATTCTGGAGCCTTGACCACTTGTATGAGCGAAAACATAATTACGTGACCTTGTTTATGTGTGAAATACATACACTACGGGCAGGAAACAAACTTAATAGGCCAGACACATTAACTACGCTTACATGTATATGCTAATACAATCTGCGCACAATAAATTTATAATGATTTTAATTAATAGTATAATTGTTCTTTCAAAATTTGTTAACTACATGTAACTAATAATTTAAAAAAGATTTTTTATTTCATGATGCGCATCGACTTGGCATCATGTCGCGGCTCGAGGCATGCCTTGGCAGACAGATGCGAAGTTTCGCGGCGAAATGCGACTTGCCGACGCATACTGACGCGGCTTCAACGACTGACGCGTCATCGACTCGTTACGCCTTGCCGCCGCGGATCACGAAATACGTTTGTTCCGCTTTGGCTGTACTGTATACCTTTCATTTCAACATCATCAATATATGTATCCCAGAAAAAGCAACTTTTTGGAAAAAAAACACTAATCTGCTGGTACAAATAAACATGACCCATTTATGATCCTTTCAAAATCACACGCCGTATCAACCATTATTATTTAAAGGAAGCTATCACTGGTTGATATAATTGACCAGCGCTGTTTGTACCGGGGTGATAAGTGGGTTTTTATAAACTCGTGCCTTTCCGGGATCAGACTATTGGGACTCATAAGACTGTGTTTGGCAGAAAAAGATAATCCCCAGTGACCTATTTCTGGTGACTTACAGAAACAGTTGACATAATCTCTGAACTAATCCCAACAATGCAGCATTTAATGATTTTCCTTCAAGAAACTATTTTATTGCCATTAAATCCATGTCAATTGTGTTCATTCGCACACTGTTTAGCCATGCAAGAGATGTTTGTGCATGTAAACTGTAATAGAGTTGATAATTTGCATGGGTAACCTAATTCAGGTGTAATCAAAGCAAAGGGAGATTACTACATTGAACTTGGCTGTGTTAACACAAGTGCATTTGTCTGCTTCACAATGCAATTTATGTATTACTTTTTTGAAGAGGAAATAATTAAGTTATCCTCTGATGACCGATTATTGTCATATTAAGAAAAAAGTACCGTATTTTTCGGGGTATAAGACGTGACTTTTTTACAGACAAAAGTTACATATGCGTCGTATGCCCCGGAGCGTCTTATGTATGTACAAAATTAATTTTTCTAAAGTCAAAGTGTCAAATTTTTAAGTCAGAATTGCATAAATCCGCGAGTTTGATAACCATTACCAGTAAGTTTTGCTGTTTTTGTAACACAATTTTATTTAACACAAAGTCGGTTACACACTTCTAACAATACTATTGGTGTACTATACAGTACTGTAACGTCAATAAAACAATGCAACAAAAAAGTAGTCGTCTGCTAAATTTATTTTACTAGCTAACCTTACGAATTTTACAACAATTTATTACAAGCGTTTATTGGTATGCCTGCGATACCACATGTCTGCAAACATGAGATCTCAAATACCCTTTAACCATCTGCGATAGATGAACGATCATAATCTCTCCATGGGAGACGAATGATGTCCCCAGTGTGGATTAAAAGCGTTTATTGGTAAGCCAGTTACACCACACGTCTGCACACTTGTGTTAAGATTATCACGATAAGAATATTAGCCCTTCTCATAACAGGCCTCATTTTAATATTCATCATAAATGCTCGTGTTACCAATTTAAGAATGCCGGTATACTTATGCATACATGCCATATTTTTTCAGACCAATTCCGGGACATTGAGTTAAATTGTCCGGGACTTTTGCCGATTTTCCGGGACATGTATAAAATGTAGCGATATTTATAGACATATGCATTTTTGGTACTTTTTTTTGTTTCGCATCGTTAATTGCAAAAGTTCGAAAGCCGATTCGAAATACACTTGATCTATTAACGTCAAATTAAACATTACTACTTCCGATACAAGCCACGTGTTTTCAGTGTAAGCGTTCTAAATATAGATGGTGACGTCATTGCGTTATTGTTATTAAGACCGGTGTGTAACGCGTAGTTGTTGATACGCCTTTATTCATCTATAACATTTATAAAATAAAAAGGATGACGTTTGTATATGCTAATTTTTTTACTCAACTTCTTTGTCGGTTAAACGTGAGAACATAAACTGCTTTTAATTTTTTACTCAGCTATGTTGGACTTCAGATGTGTGAACAACTATCCTTTGCCCTTACGCAGCGGGAAATAATGACGTAGTAGATTAAAGTCAATTAACAACCACATTAAACAATGCCGCCTTTTCGGTTTGACCGCGAACGTGAGACAATCGATATGATAACAATACCCCTGTTAATTGATCGATTTTGACACGTAGCGTAGTCTGCCTATTCGGGTAGGAATTGTCATGGAGACGCTGCAGATATGCACAGATTCAAGGTGCAGTTAAGCCTAAGATAAGGTACATGTATACATGTATATGGATTTTGTAAATTCCGGGACATTTGACAGATTTCCGGGACAGCGGGACAAGTTCTTCATTTCCGGGATTGTCCCGGACAATCCGGGACGTATGGCATGTATGACTTATGCTACAAAAGTTGTGCAAAAATACAATTTTTAGAAAATGGTACATTTATTTTTTATGAAACAGCAAATGCTGCATTTATAGCCTAAATGCAGTTTAATACACAATAATTGTTTTTTATTTTATTTTGTTGTATTATCAAATGCGCATAATTAAATTTGTATTTTCCAATTTTATTGCTAACGCTAGCCACATCTATTGCTCATGTACTTTTCTTTTGTTCAGTTGGAAAGCGCGCGAAAATTAGCGTGGGTGTCATACACTGTTGAAGAAAAAACTGTGTAGTGAAGAGAATGCTGTATCTTTGACGTTACGGTCATTTAGGTAGTTTATTTATGAAACAGATAATGTTCTGTGTACTGATTTACAGGAAAATCTGGTCAAGACTGGATTTAATTTTGGTAATTGTGAAAACATGATCAGTAGTGTTTAGACTGCGATGTTTTGACAAAACAGATAAACATGTGCGAATGCAACGGCTTGCAGATATGGTCAATTATTACCAGTAATACATTGTTCTGAATGATGTTGTTGTTTAAAATAATGCGTTCAAATAAATTTAATGGAGAAATTATATAAAGACAATGAACATAAGAGAGAACAAATGGCTGCACCGTATTAAGATGAATCTTCTATCTTAAATAAAACACGAAAGAGGATTAAACATTTAATGGATTAACATGTGTGAATGCATATTTGGGAATATTCCATGATGATTTATGTGCGTCATGTACCCCCGAGCGTCTTATGTATGGAAAAAAAATGTTTAAAAAAAGGGGATGCGTCTTACATTCCGGTGCGACATATAACCCGAAAAATACGGTAACAGCATTTCTAAATTAATTCAAACAATCCAACATTAAAACATTTCCATTTACAGATTTTATTGATTCCCTTGAAATCAATGTCAAAATAGTTTATTAACTACATGTTTAACCACTCAAAGCCAATAGCTCTATAAACACATGCAATAACATTTATTACATGCTTGGTTTCCTTGCATCAAGATGTCACACCAGAAAGGGAGAGTACTCAATAGCAAAAGGCATAAGGCCAACTAATCTTATAAATTTGATTCATATACTATTCAAAGATTTGCAGGGAATAATCTAGAATTTACTATCTATGGGTCCCTGAATTTGCAGATTTTAGACCAATGAGCCCCAGGCCAAAATTAATGCGTCCAACTTGAAAAAGAATGGGTCCCAATTTTTTAAAGATACCAAGAAATGAAGAAAATGAGTCTAAATGACACTAGCTCAATAACTATATTTTGCATTAAACTTTTAATAATCTCAAAAACAGTGAGTTTTGAAACCAAAAAACAAATTCAGAGTTATCACTATCTTGTTAATGCCATCACATAGGCTATAACAGTGTCGTCTGTTACATGAATGTAACCTGTTACAACATTTCAACTTGATTCAAGTCAATGATAATAGAATTGTTAATATCCTAATTGCGAACCTGATAATATTATTATTAACATCCGAATTGCGAGCTGTTGACCTACATTATATAAGTTTAGAGTTGTTTGTTTTGGATCTTGCTTCAACACCTTATTTCGGAGGCATTATTTCTGTATTATTTATGACTAAGTTACAAAACCTTAAAGCAGGCCTTTAATCCGGGGACTCTAGAAAATATCATAACACACTATATTTAAAAGGTCGATTATAATTGATTTGTATTATACAGCAGCGGCTCAACTAGAGCCAATCAAAAAACTTGTTGCAGTCTTCAAGCCTCATTCGGTTAATTTCAACGTTCATCGCTACACTTTTGACTCATACCTGAGATGGTTTGTACTTATCGTGATTGGCGTATGCCAGGCTTGGTAAAATTGGAAAAAATCTGCAGGAGAAAATTTAGCCGGACCAAAAAAAACAACAACAAAACTATTAGTGCTGCAACAATATACCGGTTTATCGGTATATATCGCAATACGCAATTCGCATATTATATTGCGATACGATTTTCATCATACCAGTACGAACAAAAATTCATTCACATTTCGTCCAGAAAAACCATTCGAAATAAGGATAACAAGGTAAACAAAACAAAGCAGTGTAAAAAAAAATCCGTAAAAATAGCATTCTGAAAGTGTATTATACGGAGTAGCGTTGTTACATCGGAGCATTCGTTCGATGCTTTTAAACAGATTATCGTTGAATTAATTGCGCACAGCTGTAAATGTTTTGTTCGATTCTGAATTGAGCATTATTAAATTTGTATTCCGAACTTCGGAATTACGCTTCCAAATTTTAATGCTAATGCGACAATAAAAAATTCTAGCGTCAAATAAAAAGTGCTTTATCCTTTGTCTCAAAAAAAAGCGTGCGAAAATTATACAGACATGTAGAACGTGGCATGGAAAGTATGGGTGTATTTTGTGTTGTTAAAAATGGGAACATCACGTCAGGTGAATTACTCGTGTTCATTGGAAAAAAACGCCCCAGTTGGACGTTATTTCATCACATCTTTAAATAGTAATGAATGCCAAAATGTATTTGATACTTACGAAAATTTGCGAATGTTTGTGTTTCGTGTTATTCTTGAGCACATTTATAGTAAATATATACCAGAATTTGCTTTAAAACTGGAATATACGGGATTATCAGGTAATTGGCAAGTTATAATTTTGGTACAAGTAAGCAATATATTGCGATATATTGAAATACGGGTTTTTGAACTGACAATATATTGCAATACGGTTTTTGGCGTATTGTTGCAGCACTAGTGCATGTTATAAAGATATCACTAAAACATTGTTAATATTTAATAAACAACCTTTTTAAAGCCATGCTTCATAAAGAAATTCATATTTTAATGTCCTTATCTACTCGAAAAATATGTCAAAGCTATCTAGATCTTTTTTGTTAGAACGCAGTTGCCGATTTTGCGACTCAGTTTGAAGTAGGTGTTGTGTAACCAGTTGGATTTGCTAATTGTAAGTTACAAAGTTATTGCAAACATCAAAACAAGGGACAAAATTGTCACAAAACCAGGTTTTCATTGTGAAAAAAAATCTGATAAAGGGAGAAAACTCAAACTGAACTTTTGAAATGAACAAACAAAATTAACCCCCTTTGTAAGTTTGTTTTTTAAAAAAATATATTTTTAGTCGTGGCGACTTTGACATTGGAGATATTGACGTGATTCTTTCGTGCGACACACCGTCCCATAATGGTGAACAAAAGTGCCAAATGATTTTAAAATCTCACAATGAATGACATAGTTATGGCCAGGACAAGCTCATTTATGGCCATTTTTGACCTTTGAACTCAAAGTGTGACCTTGACCTTGGAGATATCGACGTAATTATTTCGCGCGACACACCGTCCAATGATGGTGAACAAATGTGCCAAATGATTTTAAAATCTGACAATGAACGACATAGTTATGGCCCGGACAAGCTTGTTCCGCCCGCCTGCCAGCCCGCCAGCCAGCCCGCCAGCCAGCCAGCCCGCCCGCATTCGCCAATCTAATAACCAGTTTTTTCCTTCGGAAAACCTGGTTAACAATAAGCAATTTCATTTTCATGATGTTGTAAGGGGTCTGCTCTTACAATTTTGAAAAAAAAGATTTGTTTGCATTCATTTTACAGTTTGCCAGTCGTCAGGACCGACATTCTTGTTAAACCTGCCGGTCCAAGTGGAAATCTGCCGGTCAGGACCGGCGGACAGGCAATTTTGCAAAGCCTGGTATGCATTAACGGATTCATTTCAGCAATGCGTCCGAGTGGACGCACATATTTCAAAACTATGCGTCTATTTCGATATTTGTGCGTCATAGAGGCGGGATGCGCATGTAGATTATTCCCTGGATTTGATACAATAACTGTCCAATATGAATGGGGGTAGGGTAACTTGCCCTTGAGTCGATTTCGCCCTTGAGTCTGACATTTTTATCTATGTAATTTTCACCGTTAAAGAAAACTAATTAAACTAATTAAACCAAAAATTAGTTAAAACAAAGAGCAATTTCTAAATTGAAAATACAATTATTGTATACTGGTATGCAAATTGCTGTTTAAACAAAAGTTTTCAGATACTGATCAGCGCTTTTTTTCTTCTTTAGTACTGCAGGCCCCTTCACACAAGAGAAAGGCCCCTTCATCATACTTAATTACTTTAAAATTGTGCAAAATTCCCAAAATTTTAAGTTGACCTTGGAGAAAATGTTCCCCTTTCTTAGTTTTGTGGATATTTCCCCCATAAAATTGAATGCCCGGCCTTTTCCCCACATTAAGAAAATAAGCATTGCTGATAGTTAAAAGACTGTGACAGTGACTGAAGTCAACAAAGAATGTCAATAAACTATTTGTACAAATACAATCACAACTATATTTGTAAGGAATCAATGAAGTACATAAAACAACAGAACGTATGTGGGAGATCAAAAACATAATTAAACATACTTAGTTTTAAAAGCACAAAGCAATTACTGGCATTACGAAAATGTCATTGACAACTAATTCCCGGTCGCAAAATTATATGCCAACTCAGAATTTTACTACAAATGTCAATAAACTGGCCACAAAGATGTACAAATCAATGAAAAAGCACTGTAACGCGTAAAACTGAAGGAGAACAAACTGTGTATGCCCCGAAAATAACAATCTGAGTTGCAGGACGTGTGTTCATGAAACCGTAAAAAATATTGACATATTTACTCGGAAGTGTTTGGTGCGCATGGGCAGAAACATTTCATGCATGTTAACAAAAATATGATGTGATTTTTACCGCTCATATTTCTTGTAAGCTCTCTTTGATTTTCAGTTTGTCATTCTATGAAATAAATAAATTTCTTCTCAGTAATTATCGACCGAACATTGGGACCGGCAACATAGCATTTTCAATCCGACCTGTCTTAAAAATGTCGGTCAGGTCCGACGGTCCTGCACTTTTGGGAATGTCTGATGTTTTATCTTTGTATATCTGTACTTTTCTTTGTTACCCCCAGTGCTACAAATGGTTGCGTTGTTCAGTGATTTTTTTTGCTCAAATTTACAGCCGAATTTCGGCTGCTTCCCAATCGCAAAAATACACGTTTTTTCCCAAAATTCTGACCAAAATTTCCCAAAAAAAAAGCCCAAATTCCCAAAAAAAAAAAAAAAAAAAAAAAAAAAAAAAATTTTTTTTTTTTTTTTTTTTTTTTTAGAAAGAAGTCTCATATAACTTAATTATGATTTCTTAAATCTAGGTCTCAACTTTATTTTTTAAACATCTTACAAAATATATAACTTGAATTTAGTCATTTTTGTCCATAATTCATTCCCAAACTTGCCACTTTTATTGATTAAAAAAACAACAATTTGACCAGACTACTTTTCTAGAAAACTCCCTGAACATGCACTTAAAAACAATATCACTTCTGTTACTTATAATCCTATTTATAATGCTTCATTTTTTCCCAATTTCATGGTTTATCGCGCTATTTTTCCCAATTTCACGGTTTATCGCGCTAATTTTCCCAATTCAAAAGGCACAGGCTGTAACAAATTAAAGCAAAAAAAATCACTGTTGTTGTAAAAGTCTGATAGACACTTCAAGTGACCATGTCAATTTTCCTCTTTTTATAACATATTTTCGTCAACATGCTGACAAAATAATACACTTAAAAAATCAACACAGGACTGTTACTGTGCAATTTACACTTTAATAATAATAGGGAAAGGATTATCAAATAAATGCTTAATACAAATCTGTGTCCGTGTTAAGGGCGAATGTGTCCGACTCATGGGCGAATTCAGTGGGTATTGTTATTCAACTATTTTTCAATGAGAATAAGCTGGGAATCAAATAATTATTTGTAAAATAGACTCCCATGATATTATAGTTAAAGCCTGCAGAAGCCGAGTCCCGGCTTTGATCACAAACTTTGTATTATAGACTTATACCGTTAACCTGTCCGACTCAAAGGCGAGATACCCTATTCCAACTAAACATGTGTATATATCGCCTGAGGCCATAATGGATGTATGTGCTCTTAGGCAAGAATCTATTATAATAATGCATGAAACATTTTCTGAAAATCAAAATATACTTAAAGTATTTGTTGAAGTGTTGTTTTACCACTACTGAAGTGCAGTTGACAGCTACTTAGAAATTATGTGGACATTTAGATGGAGAGGACTAATTAAGTCATGGAAATGGATACAGTTGGATTATTTTAGTCGCAGTAATATTTCGAATTGAAATTTTACCTGTCTTTTTCCCTTCTTTTGGTTGTTTTTGTATTTATTTTCAATGGTAGTATTAATACTTAAACAAATTAGACAAAGTGCATGCGTGTGACATCGTGTCGATGTTTTCAACGTAAACAAAACCATCGACATTACAATGTATATTCCTTTCGATTCTTAGTCACAATATTTAAAGAAAAGGGGGGCAACTCTATCATCTTTTTTTGACAAAATGTACAGTTTACAATTCATTTGTTTGAAATATTGACATTGGAGAAATAAGACCATCGTAAAGAAATACTGAGTGCGTAAATATACATTTAAGGAACAAGTATTTACCTGTTTGATGTCATTATACGTTTTATTTTCGTTAGTACAGTGTATGTTTTATATTCGTTTACTGACAGCGTTGTTAACGCCGCCATCATGGGTAACATACAACTAAAATAGTGTGTATCTCTCCTCAGTGAGTAATTTCTAAAGAGCACCTATTCTTCCTTTGCATAAAAGCCATTTTGCTATCATTGACATGTCTTGTATGGCTATTTCTAATATCCAAATATGTATTAAGTAGTTTGGTGAAATCAAATTTGTATAGCATTCTAATTAAAATATGATTTTTAGTGTGTGTTTTCTGTTGTATGGGGCTTTTGTCGAAATATGCTTATCAAAATAAGGCTGCCAAATCTGCTGTTTTACCGCTGCACTGTATGGCATGCTTTTTAATTGAAATTATTTGAAGACGACATACGAAAATTATACCAGGTATCGAATAAAGGATAGGCCAGGTAAAATGCTTTGAGAGTTTGCAGTATAATAACGGGAACATATCGGAATCGGAATTACCGGTAGTGTAATTTAAAAAAACAACAGAAATTCGTCTGCAAGCAGGATAAAAACATGATTTGTAATGATTTTTCGACCATTGGAGTGCTAGACTAGATGAGAGATGTGAATATTCTGATCAAAATTGGTGTGAAGGGTAGGTAGTGAGCTATACAAACAAAGGTCCCTGAGGTAGGGTAGGAATGTGATAGATGGTAACATAGGGATCCGGCACACACAAAATCGTATATGATATATAATATATAGACTATGGATGGTAAGGGGACTCTGTATTGAACAAAATAAGTATAACATGTCCAAATAACCTTAATAGCAAATACGATTATCTTCATAGATTGAAATTCCAGACGGAGAACAAATTGCAGAAGTACCCAAATGACACGCATAAACCCCATTCATGTCATTCTCTTTTTGTTGTAGGACTGACCCTTCATCTATTTAGCCATTCTTTTTTAATAAAACGGAGAAAAAAATACAAAACACACTTGTTCCGGATGAATAACAACAATGAAACACACTTGTACCGCATGAATAACAACAATGAAACACACTTGTACCGCATGAATAACAACAATGAAACACACTTGTACCGCATGAATAACAACAATGAAACACACTTGTACCGCATGAATAACATGATAAGATGGCTGCGTGTTTCTATGCTCGTCAAAAATTGGACAATTTATATTAATTTAAGTGCGAAAATAACAATGGGGATTAGCATTGACCAGTGGAGGGTCAAAATAGGATGTTTTTCACAATCGAAGAAGTCTGTTTTTAAGCATGACGTGTTGTGTGTGCACGTTGGGAGTAATTTTAAACTCGCCTTTCGGTTAACCACGTGCTTTATGGCGTTGCTGCTTATTTGCGGAGATGTCGAGAGCAACCCGGGACCTCCAAAATCTGACAGTTCACGTAAAACAACATCATCGCAAAACGGGGTTTTCGATCGCGGAGGCCAACATGAGAATCCAACAACGACCCCTCAGCCCACCAGGCCGGGGACGGGCGCCGCCCAATGGAACCAGGGTGTCGTGACACGCCAGATGTCGATATCTACATATACCACGCCGCAAAACCAACATAGACAGCCAAACCAGCATGCTTCTCCTGTCCATGGTCATCATCAGACCCAGAATTTGGACCCCCAAGGTCAACGTGACCCTCCAGCTCGAGCGGCATGGGCACATGATCATGTTACATCTAATGCAGCTACTACCACATTTGATCACAATCAGAGTACGGAAGGTATGTTTGACTTTTTAAGAATTATGAAGCACGACTTGACTCAACAAAATATTACAGTTTCGACGGAAATCGGCAATATTAACTCGAAACTAGACTCAGTTTTATCAACTGTGAATGAGTTGAAGTCTGACAATGAAAAACTAAAACAAGACAATATGTCTCTTCATCATGAAATATCTCAAATGAAAAGCAAACTAGACCAGTATGAAAGTCAGTCGCGTAGAAACAATTTGAGATTTAATGGTATCAGTGGCAATATTAACGAGCAATGGAGTGTAACTGAAGAAAAACTTCGAAATTTTTAAAAACAACATTGAACTTTGGAGACGAAGCGGACCAAATTGATATTGACCGTGCTCACCGGATTAAATCGAATGACAGCAATGCATGTACAATTATAGCCCGTTTTGTGCGCTTCAAAGACTGTCAATTAATTATGATTAAAGCCTCGAGTGTACTAAAATCGGGCACAAACCCTAAGAACTCTGTACAACAAGACTACACAGACCGTGTAAAACGACACAGAAGAATACTCGGGGAACGCATGGTACGTGAACGCAACAATGGGCATTACGCATCTATTCGATACGACAAGTTGTTTGTAAATGACACTATCTATAGATACGATGATAACACAGACCAAATTGTTTACGTTGGGAAGCGCTCTAGACCTCGTGCATTCCATCATCAAGGGGGTGAGAAAAACCGCACCGATGATGAGCAGCGATTGGTCGGATCTCAACGCGTGAACAGTGAACACGATGACGACCGGTCACATGGTAACGCTCAGTCAATCAATGGAGCTACGCCAAATCACGAAGCGAACAGGCATGACTCTCTCTCCGAATAGGGACTAGGTCAAGGTCCTAATACGAACATTGTTTATAAACATGCTAGCGTTAAGGTTATTTCATGGAACATATGTGGATTAAACAAATATTTTGAAAATGCCGAGGTCACTAAGTTTTTAAGTTCATTTGATATAATACATATTTGTGAAACTTGGGCTATATATGTTGGGGATTTTAATGACTTTATAAAATCGTATGTTCATTACGACTCTGTGAGAAAGATGAAAAATAATGCTATTAGAAATAGTGGGGGAATTAGTGTCTATATAAGTAGTAAACTACATAAGCAAGTACCTATTCGACGAATTTATGAACAATTTGAAAACTGTGTTATTTTGTACTGTGAATACTCTACCTTGTATGATTGTGAGGACATTATAATGTACTTTACGTATGTATCTCCTGAAGGATCATGCTACTATAATGATCAAGATGAGAAGAATGGCATATCTCAAATGTATGATAATTTAGAAACTATAACTTATGATTATCCACAAGCATTGTTGTACATTGCAGGTGATTTGAATTCCAGATGTAAAGATTTTTTGGATTATGTTCCGTTCGATGATCTCTTTTACATTTTTGGTAATATAGACTATGATGGAAGCACATTTGATATCCCACGCAACAATAAGGATAATATACGTGGTAATAATTATGGTAAATCCCTGGTAAATCTATGTTACATATTTGACATACACATTCTCAATGGCCGCTTCCCTGGTGATAGATGTGGTGAATTTACATGTTTTTCAAATGATGGCGCAAGTGTCATTGACTATATGATTGCTTCATCGTTACTTTTTCAATACATTAAAGACTTCAAAGTTATAAACAGGGACGATTCGGATCATTTTCCGATTTCTTGTGTATTTGAGCTTCCAAATACTACAGGTCAAATACTATTGTAAATAATATTAATGATTATCCACTTAACACATGTAAGAAATTTCGATGGCGTAATTCGTTATGTGACGAGTTTGTACTAACGTTAAGGGAATTATTACAGAATCGGTATAACACTTTGCTTGATACCATAGATTCTAATGTTAATTCTGCGGTAGATCTGATTACAGCTATATATCAGGATGCCGGTAAATGTATGCTGGTTAATTTTTGGTATTTTTCATCACAACCACCTTGGTGGGATGACGAGTGCGACTATTTAAAGTCGGTAAAATATATCGCTCTTCGTAAATTTCGTAGCTCCAATTTAGAGTCAGATCTCAGATTGTTTAAAGATAAACGAAATAATTTTAAGAATCACTGTAGGTCAAAAGTATACGAATATCAAAGGTTAAACCGCCAAAAACTAGTTAATTGTAGTAATAATCATACAATGTTTTGGAAAGTTTTAAAGAAAAGTAAACCAGCCAAACCAATTGACTCTAGTATCTCAAAAATAGAATGGTTACAATATTTCAGTGGCCTTTTATTCGATGAACTCTATTGTTATTGATTCCACTGTTGGAAATGACCATGCTTATTCTGATGATACGGCGAATTCACTTAATGATCCTTTCACTTTGCAAGAAATTGAATGGTCAATATCCAAATTAATAAATGGTAAAAGTTGTGGTCTGGACGGAATTCCATCTGAATTTTACAAGTGTTCAAAAACGGATATTTCTCCAATAATGTTGTTGTTGTTTAATAAAATATTAGACACTGGTAACTTTCCCGAGTCGTGGGGTCAAAGTATCATTTCACCGATTCATAAGTCAGGTCCAAGTAATAACCTTGGTAACTATCGTGGTATATCTATTACGAATATTCTATATAAAATATTCTCTGGAATAATTAATAAGAGATTGTATGACTGGGCAGAAGAAAATAATAAGATAGATGAATCTCAAGCAGGTTTCCGTATAGGATATTCGGCAGTTGATAATGTCTTTTGTTTACAGGCGATGGTCCAAAAATATCTTTCAAAACGGGGTGGTCGATTCTATTGTTTGTATGTTGACTTCCGTAAAGCCTTTGATAAAGTTAACCATGTCAAACTATTTTCATCGTTAGAGAAGAAAGGAGTTTTTGGAAAGTTCCTTAGAGTTCTTAAATCTATGTATTCATGCTTGACTTCTCGTGTAAAAGTCTCAAAAGATGTTACAGATGCGTTTCCCTGTAATATTGGAACCAGGCAGGGAAACAAATCGAGTTCGACTATTTTTGCGCTATTTATAGATGAGTTATCGTCACTTTTAAGGATTAAATGTGAAACTGGTATTTTCATAACTAATGATATCCCAGATATTTTATGTCTAATGTTTGCAGACGATGTCGCCAACTGTGCCGAGACCGCCATTAAGTTACAACAACAAATTAACATTGTTGATCAGTTTTGTACTGATATGGAAATTAATCTGGATAAGACCGAAATTACTGTATTTCGCAATGGTAGTCCCCTCCGGAGATATGAATCTTGGTTCTTCCGCGGACAACAACTTAACGTTACTCCTGTATACAAGTACATGGGGTTATTGTTGACTCCAAAGTTAAGCTGGAGCTCAGCCCATGATAAACTAGCTTCCCAAGCGCAAAAGGCACTATTTGCTAAACGAAATTATCAGAAACCATTTGGGTTTTTCCTGCAAGGGATTTATTTAAAATATTTGACACTATGGTAAAGCCAATATTATGTTACGGTTCCCAGATATGGGGTTACGAGTACAGCCCAGCTATTGAATTTGTCCATAATATGTTTTGTAAAAAAATATTACATGTTCGTAAAACTACCAATACTTGCATGGTTTTGGGGGAATGTGGAAGACTCCCATTATGTATTACTTATTTTACCAATTGTATCAGGTACTGGTGTAAAATATTGACTATGACATCTGATAGATACCCTAGGCAATGTTATATTATGCTTAAATCAATAGATGATGCTGGAAGAATTTGTTGGGCGACCAAAGTAAAATCTATACTTTTCACATACGGTTTTGGATATGTGTGGATATCACAAGAAATTGGTGATTGTGATATGTTTATCAATGTTTATAGAAATAGATTGATTGACTGTTTTACTCAAAACTGGCATGATACTGTGAGTAACTCAAGTCGTTGTCACCATTATAGTCATTTTAAAACCCTACTTAATATTGAGCGATATTTGATAATAGAAATGCCAGCCAAACACAAAATAGCCTATGTTAAATTTAGATGTTCAAACCATAAACTACAAGTTGAAACTGGCAGACATCTGAATATTACTTTCCAGAATCGCGTGTGTAATGTTTGTTCACAAATTAATATTAATATGACATTTGTGGATTGTGAATATCATGCATTTTTCCAT
The DNA here is from genome assembly GCF_020536995.1 of Dreissena polymorpha. Taxonomy (NCBI): domain Eukaryota; kingdom Metazoa; phylum Mollusca; class Bivalvia; order Myida; family Dreissenidae; genus Dreissena; species Dreissena polymorpha. The sequence continues at coordinate 106,462,199 of NC_068362.1, read as the reverse complement.
TGTACTAAATATACAAGTATTAGAAATCAGTTTCTGTTCAACTGGTATAACTCTGGTACTCACTTGTATAACTTCTATGACTTATTGTCAACGAATGATTTTGAAACTATAAGAAAATTAGCAGTGTATATTTTCTATCTTATGAATTCTATAAAAGACTAGATACATGTATCAACATTTACTTCAGTACAATAATAGTGTGACACAATTTTGCAGTCTCTGTATATTACATGATATGTATGTAAAAAAATACGCAGTGTATGTTTTCTATCTTATGAATTCTAGAAAAGACTAGATACATGTATTAACATGTACATCTGTACAATATTGCAATGACACAGCGTGATAATTTCTGTATATTACATGGTATGTTTGTGGAAAATTTGCAATGTATGTTCTCTATCGTGTAAATTCTAGAAAATACTAGATATACATACGTGTATTAACTTTTGCATCTGAACAATATTGCTGTGGCATAGCTTTGCAATTTCTTTATGTTACATGGTGTGTATGTAGAAACTCTGTGGTGTATTTTTCCTGTCTAACGAGTTCTGGAAAAGATTAGAGACTTATTGTCTGTATACTATCACTATGACGTAACTTTGTAATTTCTATATATTACATGATATGTATGTAGAAAATCTGCAGTGTATGTTTTCGTTCCTATGAATTCTGGAAAAGGGACTTGATACATGTGCTAACATTTACATCTGAATAATACCACTAACACACAACTAACTGTACATTGCATGATATGTATTTTGGGCCGGAGGCCTTTGTTTCTTTAATAAAATGTTGACTTGACTTGACTTGTCAGGCAACTAAAGTACAAAACACACATGAATGCGTCATCTTGAACATACACATATATGAAACCGAATTTTCTATCATACATGGTAAAATAATCAAGCGTTACAACATCTTTAAATTTAATAATGTATTTCATGACTGTATCAATTCATAACTACATTTGAAAATAGCCGACGGATTTTATGCATAAATTAGGTGTAATTTTCCCGACAGTTCATACACCGATGAAATGCAGAAAAATGCTATTCAATTCTTATAATTACAACACAAACTGATTTTAAAGCTGAAATTTTATCGTGGTAAGGGTCATAAAAGCCCTTTTTAATTCAGGTATGAATCTATTTTCAGTTTCGGTTTCATCTCCATTAAATGGGAATATCGCTGAAGTTCGCGCAAAAAAAAATAACGTCATTTCGCTATTGACCAATAAAAAACAACGTCATTAAGTTTCTCGCAAAACATTACGTCATTTTGGCAACTTGTTTATGACCAGAAAGTAGTGTCATGAATATTCATGTTTGAATTTGCATACGAAGTGGGTTCATCGGAAAATGAAAAACAGGTCACGTGAACAAATTATCCAATCAGAATGCAGCATTCATATGAAAGTGACAGAAGTTGTAATTATTTTCAAATAACGTTGAATTCGGATTATCGGTGTTCGCAATAACGGTGTTGAAGTGTACATATTTATTTTTCACGTAATTACATGTATTTTCATGAATGTGTTCAACAACAAATTGCTACCAATAAATGACTTTAAGTGAACGTTAGTATATTCAAAAGAAGTACGAAGTCTCCATGGTATAAGTTTCCCCATAATTCCGAATTTGAATTTAAATTAGTGCATAATCATGAATTTTGATATTACAAAAAGTGGTAGTGATAATGGGGGCGGTGGTTTTTGTTGATAGCGGTGGACGTTGTTGTGGTGGCTGTTGAGATGCGGTGGTGGTTGTGGGAGTGTGGTAGTTGTTGTGGGGATATCAGTAGCGGGGGAGGTAATTGAGTTTGTGGCGGTTCTAGCTGTGGGTAGGTGGGGATGGTGTAGATGATGGTTGCTGTGGTTATAGTGGTGATGCTATAGTGGTGGTGGCCGTGGTGGTTAAGTTGCGGTGTGTTGGTGGTGTTTGAGCCGGTGGACGTGAAGGGGCGGTTGTGGTTATGGTGGCAACTGGTGTTTGAGTCGGAGGTAGCGGTGCTGTTTTAGTGATGGTGATTGAGTCAAGGCCGCATAAATGTGTTCAAATCACGGTGTTTAAGGGCTTAAGACGAGTTAGGGTCGAGTTTTCAGTGTGTGTTATTGATGTTTTATCTGGTTGTTTATTTGTTTTTGTTCGAAACATTTTGGTAAAAAATAACATTTAACAATATACTAGTATATAATCTGAAGAAGTTAAAACGATATTTTGCAAAAATTGACCTCTGTCAGGTTTTTCGTGAGAAATTAATGTTTGTAAAAAGCGAACATTTGATATAAGGGAGGCTATCGTGGTGCGCTTACGAAGTCATTATAGCGAAGTTCTTTCCCTTGTTAATATGTATATTGAAATCTGCATAATTGCGCGCAACACAGGAAAACAAGACATTTGTGTACAAGCATGCACTATATATTTTTATTTTTGCAAATTATTATTTTGATCAATTATATTACGCTTTAATAGAACTATGTACGCAAAAGTGAAAGTTTGTGTCGGAACCTCAAAACCAAATTACGAAGGCAATGGCGAACAAGCGTTGAGCGTCGAGTAAAATAACAGCAAAAAACTCCGTATACAATCACGCAGAGTACAAAAGAAAGTGTACTTCTGGTACGCCATGCTAATTATAACGGGCCATTAATTCAAACCACCGAACCAAACATAACGACTCAGTGATAATTTTATATGTCTTCTATTGTTTGTCAAAACAAAAAGACGATCTTTGATTTCACAAAAATTATAACAAATATAAGAGATAATATGTTTTCACTGAGCATGGACTAACAAATGCAAAACCATTAATGTGTAACGTGAATTAATTTATATAATTCGTATCGGAAACTTCATTTCCCAATGTTGGACAGAATTGACCGGCAATGCGCCGGGAGAAACGGTCCAAAATTGGAAAATGTATTGCTTGTCAAATGACGCTCTGGGAAACGGCGTTTAACGCATGTGCGTAAATTGTCGCCCAAGATAACTCTTTGCAGTCTGCTCAGTTTGACCACAGACGGATTGTCTGAATTTTCGTTAATAAGATAGTTCCTTTAAAGGAAAACATCCATAAAGGCGGAGTTAACGGACATTTGAAAAAAAAGTCTGAATAATGAAATACCGGACAGACGGACGGACAGTCCAACTGCCATATGCCACCCTACCAGGGGCATAATAATCGGCTTAATATCTTAAAGAGTTGAGAAAAAAACCCTCAGGAAAACGGTTATTATAATGAACATTTAAGTTTAAGGTCTATAACATCGCCAAATATCAATGGGCCGGAACGAATTACACAATTTATCTTTCGGTCATGTAGGTAGACTCGCATACCAAAAAAAGCTCAATATCTGATATGGTCCGTTAAAAACCTACGCAAAACAGAAACATAAAAATAATTAAAAGTTTTAAGGTCCAATCTAATATAAAGTATAAAGAAGGGAAACTCCAGCTGCTGGAGCAGTATTGCATTCTCATTATATACAATTAGTTGGTCCTTTCTTCAAGGCAGATGACCAATTGCCAAACAGCACAAAACAGCACAATACAAAACAACATAAACCCATATACGAATAAAGCTAGGGTCACCGCCTTGGAATGATCAATGCAAAGCATTGGGGGTTGAAACCGGTTTAGTGCACTCAATCTCACACTTGGCCCAGCAATATTCATGATACATATAGGTGTAAATAAAATTTACCTGCATAGCATTGCAACTCAAATTAAACAATAATAAAAAGGAATTAAAACGCATTCAATGTAATTACCATTAAATTACTCAATGGTAGGAAAGAGACCAGAGCAACACAGTTGTTGACAATTGCGATGGTTCATCTGTGTTGCTGGTGGTGAAAGTAAAACTGTGTAGTAATAGATGTAAACATTTAATAAGGAGTTTTCTTTGAAACTTTAGAGGAGGCTTGAATTTAAAGAGAAAATAGTATTATGGTTATATGTCAGTCATACTTTATCATACATTTCCTTATAAAGGTTTTTGATTTTCAAAGTTTGATTTCCGTCTTCATACATTTCTGAAATACTGTTCACACCAACATTTCAAGCTTTAGACGTCAAAACGGTGCTGGTTTACTTGTTATATTCTATAAATTTATATTACAAAACAAGTTTAGTTAAGCATTAAAATTCACATGGAAAAGTGCAAAATTAAAAAAAATAGGGAGGGAAGACTCCTCCCGCACCCTCCCTGGTTGTCTCCCCCCCCCCCCCTGTCAAAAATTCCTGCGTACGGTCCTGGAGAACTTAAAGAGAGATTTCCAAACCTCTTTGTCTTGTATAAGGCAAGCAGAGTGTATAGAGTAACAGAGTCTACCCGTAGGGACAGAACTTGGCACAATATTCCCTCGACTGTAGGTCAGGACTTGTTCGTCTCCTCACTGATGATAAAGAGACACTTTAAGCTGACCATATAATTCAGATGGCCAAAATTGGATGTGGCTACACAATGATTTACAGTTTTTTACACATTATGATTATGCACATTCCTTTTTTTGTAGTAGTTGGGAACAACTTAAAGTTGTAGCCCCACAGAAACTTGGAGCGGTCCGTACCGCATCCAAAGAAAACATAAACAATTACTTTACTGAACTGTAATTTTGTTCTGAATGATACAAGCTACCTTAATGCTCCGGAGCTTATCTTTCATGTGGGCGAATCTGTTTTATCAACAGAGCATAGCCCTCCCGCGATTGTATTAGGAAAATATACAGTATTATAAGCTGTTACGTCACCAATTGACAATGATTGGGGCAGCAAACGCCGTAACGTCGGAAACTATGTATCACCATCCTGTATTTTTAACGGCACAAAGTGGTCAGATAATTCTTGGGTGGTTTTGAAGCGCTGTCTTCCGTTCGTATGTCAGAGGGTGGATGGATCAATAGAGGCTTTTTTGAGCGTTGTCTGAACACTTCACAGAACATCGAATCAGGACAAAACTCGCCCTCCGACTCTTTAACCCAAATCAAAGATATGTAACTAAAATAAAATATAAAGACGGAAAGTGTCGTCCCTAATAAATATGAGCAGATTTCACTGTCTAATCTTGGACGACACTTTGCGCACATGCATTAAGTCATGTTTTCCTGCCAAATTTTGACAAAAACACTCAAGGACCTTTATTACCAACTTACATAAAAAAATACTAACCCGCCCTAAAGAAGAGAAACATATTTATAAAACATTAATTAAAAACAATGACATTCCAGCTTGTAATACTAAATTGAATTCAGAATTTTTAAATATTGAATGGAAAAAATTGCATGCACTTGTATTCAATATAACTAAAGAATCTTATATCAGATGGCTCCAGTTCAGAATAGTCCACAGAATATTGGGGACAAAATCCCTAATGTTCAAAATGAAAATTGTCGCTAATAATGTATGTACATTCTGTAATTTGAAAGTTGAAAATATAATGCACTTGTTCTTGTACTGTCCACATACCCAGGAAATTATTAAATTTGTTGTTGATATTGTTCGTAGAAGTAGACCAAGCATACATATTCACATTACATGTCAGGATCTTGTACTTGGAATTATTAATCCAAAATGAATGATTTAAATATAGTATGCCTACAGCTTAAACGGTATATCTTTTATTGTCAAAGAAAAAAACAGAATTCCTTCAAAATATGGACTTGTAATCAGTATGAAACAAACTTTTGAAATTTACAGAAATACAATTAAATCAGAAGAACAATTAACAATATGGTCTCTGGTTAAAATATTTACTGACATCTCATATAATGACATAACCAATCATAACACATAATATAAATAATGCTTATAACATATTTATTTGTTGTCGTTGTTGTAAACTCTGCACTATCAGTACTTCGTATACAATGCAATTCAGCACTTTCTATTTAATTCTCTTATGTGCAATATTTTATGTTAAATGATATACATCCTTATATTCAACATTAATTTAGTTTGTATTGTACAAACTTGTGTTGTTGTTTTTTTCTGTTGTTGTAAAATACTTGAACTATAACACAATTATAATGTGATATGAATGTATGTTGAATGTACTACACTTATATTTATTATACCACATTTATGTAACCATCAAAAAAGCTGTACATGAACTACTTTGTGTCATGTTGTTTTTTTTGTTGTAAAATACTAGAACTATAACACAATTATAATATTATATGAATGTATGTTGAATGTACTACAAGTATATTAATTATATTATATTTATGAACCCATCTAAAAAGCTGTACATGAAATACTTTGTTTTATGAAATTTATAATACTTTTTATGCATTTATACAATATTATACGTATGTATGCATGTAATATTATAATATTATAAGGAGTGAATAAAATTATGCACGAAAAAAATCAAAAAAATCGTGTTTTCCGAGAACGAGGTATATATTAAAGCTCCAGTAAATCAAAACTTCAAATAATTTTTGCAGACATCAATAGCAAAGCACAACGGAATCGATTAAACATCAAGGAATCAATTTAATAGTTTTAATTGAAAAGTTCTATTTGAGATCCCTAAATACGCATTTTGCATCATGCTTATTGATAAATCATGTTTCTATTCGTGCGATATGTGACGATGCGATGGAGTTGATAGAGTAAGTACAAAACCTCCGTACCCAGCATTGAAGAGAATTGATTTGTTTCTTAACAAGCGCTTTTAGAAAGGAACATAATTCAACGTCTTTCTTTTAAACAAAATAATTTTCATTGAAATAAATGTCATCAGTCGTGAAACGTTGGCTATCTTCGGAATCCTCCGTAAGATGTACTGTAAATGGTCTGCTAATCCTGAATTAAGTGTCATTTCCTTATATTAGAAAGTATGGATTTTAAGCATGCGTTTATATTTTTCAGAAGGAATGGGTTTAAATATAACTTTGTCGCAAGAGTTATGGACAAATTTACTTCCGCTTTTGTCACAGGACTTCCAAAACTATACTTATGGAAGTCACTCTGATAAAGCAGAAGATTAATTTTATTAATCAATCTTATGGAGGATTCAGGAGATAGTCCATGTATCACAATTGAATAAGCGTACTAATGTTAAATACCAGGTTTCGTATTGTATATTGAAAACACTGCACAACGGTAAACCAGGTCCCTGTTTGTTTGTATAGGTCCCTGTGAAAACTAAAACGCAATTCATTCGGAAAATTCGTGGCAATCGGAAATAATTAATCAACTTTCGCTAAAACTCAACATAAAGCAACACAACTGTTTGGGTTAATCACTGTCGATGTTATTGTGTGTACCATATATGTTTAAATAGTACTTTGCATTTTGGCACGGTACTCAATCGTGCAGGGTACTGCAGTAGACACAATTGACTATCGAGAACACGGTATTATTTCAATATGAGGAACAAAAGCTACCGACAAATTTAGTGTCATGATTAGGCGTAAATAGTTTTTATTATTTAATCACAAATATGTGCAGTATTATTCAGTTGGTATGGAAGTCGTTCGTAAAAGACTTAAATGCCACCGAACTGCTAGCTTGCTAGAAATAAGACAGATTGACTTCGATTGCCTATTGAAAAGTATTGTGCTAAGAATCTAAGATGTTCCATTTATAAGAAACAAAGATATTTTTATAGATCCGCGTCAGTTAAAAATGGGTCTTATGCCATGTGCGACTAGCCTGCGCATCTCGCAGTAGGTCAGGAGATACATAATAAGACCACGAAACCTTGAGAAACTGCGCAGACAGCGCTTTATCTACCCTAGCCAACGCGCCAAAAGACCTATTTCCGCATGACGCGACTAGAAAAGTATGATTTGAATGCGTGGAAAGAAAACTGCATGTCTAAAGAAAACTACATGCTTATCAACTATTTGAATACCATATACTTCGTTGGTGAAAAATAGACTAATAGTTAAAAAATTGGACACAAAGGATGTGATCTACCATATTATAATTTTTATTTACGTGTGGTTTGAATACACATGCACTTGATAATACAAATTTCAGCGGTGAATATGCGACACACAAGTCACAAAAAACAACAACAACAATCTAAATATTTTTGTTCCATTTACTTATTTAAAGTGTATTTGTCCAACTGTTTTCCAAGTCACGATATTATATGTTAGCTATTATATGTTAGCGTTTCCGATCGACAAAATCTGTCAGCTCGCGACTAAAGTTGATAATGTAAAAAAAAATGGCGACCATCAATTCTAAACTATAACTGCGAGTTTTGAGGATTTATGAAAGAGGAGAACATTGAGCGCGACCATCGCACATTTTGTAAACGAATATTTAATGTTAAGATGTCAACAAACTTATTATCGCTATATGCCAAAATTGGTCCATTCCCCTTTGTATATGTACAGATATGTCAAAATCGTTAAATTCTTTTTTGTAAATAATATACTGTAAAGCAGGGTAATTGTATTATAAAACAAATTGGTCCATCAAAGAGATAAGAAATTGAACACAAACATAACGCAAATAATAGGTCATCAAAAGTACGGGACATTCTTAACCAAACTGGATTTAACGATGTATGGCTATTCCACATATATACGGAATTAAAATCAGTATTCGAAAGATCGTCTTATCTTGATATTGTTGAAAATTAAAAAAAAAACATTGGAATATTATTGCTAAATTAAGTTTGTCGTCTCACAAATTATTTATTGAAACGGGTAGACACCGAACATTGTTATAGATGAATGTAAATGTGTTAAACGTTAATGATATCGAGGGTGAATATCACTTTGTTCTTAAATGTCCTTACCATGTCGATGTAAGGAAAGCTTTAAAGGGTCCTTTTCACAGAGTTTTGCATGTTTTAAAGTTTGTCATTCAAATGCTTTATATTGATAGATGTAAATATTGGATATAAAATGATCCAGTAAAAAATCAAGAATAAAATATAAAAACAAGAAGGAAAAAAGGTAACCTTCAGCAGGGCTCGAACCACTGACCCCTGGACTCCTGGAGTAAAAGTTATACCACTTAGACTACTCGGCTATCCGTCAGGATACAATATATGATGTATTTTATACTATATTTAAACAATCCTTGTAGTTTCACAAAAAATAACGACAACAACAGAACTCTCCAAATTATTATTTCGTTTCGCGTTGCAACGCTTTATAATTTTCGAGAAATTAAGCAGTCAAAAGATGCATATAATGGCTATTTTAGAGCACGGTACATGTCCAGTATTACTGTTTCCTCACAAATATCATAACTAAAACAAAAATTTGCGATTCTGGAACAACTTTGTTTAATTTTGTCAATTTACTCAAACGTGAAAAGGCCCCTTTAATTCGAAAGTATAATAAATCTCGCCTAAATATGATCAAGTTTATCGAACTAATTAATAGTTCAAAGAAAAAAGTGTTAAGAAAACTAGCCATGTTTTGTTTAAAGCCAATACGCTTTGAATAATGTAATACTTGTTGCCATCATTAAACAACGTTTTATTTACATTGTGTGGCCATCAAGTATTTACCTTTTCCATGTGACATTGTCACTTAAGCATGTTGTATTTCGTTGCTTTTTAAATCGATCTTTCTCTGATATGATGTATGTTTTGTATTTAATTTAAAAGCATGCTGTTATTGTTTATGCATGTTTATGACGATGAGCTGTTATGTTCGGTTAACTTGCGACTATTATTTTTGATTGATGTATGTCAATGAAGTAAGCGTTTACCGCAGATTGTTTAACACATAATTACAGGTTTACTTAATAAAAACGGTAATTTATACAGTACATTAAAGACACTATCGGGCATCATCCTCACTCTAAACAATAGTTACTTATAGCAATGTGTTAATATTTGCTGATTCAAGTTCCTTCGTACGCATCTTGTGTTTTATAAGTGTTCGAAATAGTTGCTGTCGTTTGTAAAGTTCCATGCACGAAAAGCGTGAGCGTTGCAACAGACCAGGTGTTGTTACTACATATTGACGTGCAATTCAGTACATTTAGTATTTTCATTAGGATGAAATATTAAAATCGGAATAAATGCACACGATGAGAAAGTATTGACCCATTGAAACTATAAAAAAATACGTTAATTCTCGAATTAAACATGGCAGTAGATGGTACGTTCATATCAGTATTGGTGACGGGTGGAGTAGAGGAGTTACGATTTGATGTCAGTACATGAAAATGAATAAAAATGAAATTGGAAATACATTAAATTAAGCATTTTTTTCAGTCTAAAATATGTAATATGTTAAATGTCGTTTGATCGACATTAAATACAATTCTCGTTAATACAAATACATTTATTATTAGAATTATGGTGTGGTTCATTCTTTGTTAGACTCACATACTTTTCCTTAGCACCGACTTAAATGTACGTTGAATTTCTTTTTTCATTTGTGTACTCATAAGTAGATTTTGTGTGAATCTTTTTTAAAATTATTAGAGATTGTATTTAAATCAATGAAATTTTCCTATTTTTATCAAAATCTCACCACTGTAGACAATTAAAAGTTAATTACATTGGTGTTCATAAGTCAAACTTCATGTCCTGTGACTGTAAGTAATATAAAATACGTTCAAAGAGTGAACAACTGCAGTGCATTCAGCGCTTTGATTGTATAATATTCAAACGCTAAGACGGAAACGCAAACCGCAACGGAAAGCGGGTTGTCTGTACACTCGTGAACCACATTTATAGAACGTAAAACATATTAACAAATCGTTAATCAAATACTATTATTTTTAAGCGACTGAAAATAAATAAGTTAAATGCATATTTAATACTGAAATAAAGTGTACCATGCGTCCAACTAGACCTACGAACTGTTATACATGCCGCAACAACTGTTACACTGATCTTTTTTTAAACACCTACTATTATAGCATTATATATTACATGTGAAATATATACCACCGAAAATTGCTTGTAGGCCTAGTTATTTATGCTTTCAATACTTTCATCAAATGTTATTAATGATAAACAGGAAGGCCAGAAAACTGCACTGCTACATCCACCGTACTACGGGCGGGACCATAAATTAATATTCTTTGAAGTCCGTATGGAAAAACCAAGCCTGAGATTTTTTTTCGATAATAATGCCAATTCAAAAAGGATTTTATCAACTCTACAAATAACTTTCTGAACATAAATGATAAAAGTACATGTTTTATCTTTATTAAAAGATTTCTGTAATCATATTAAAAACTGAAAACGAAAACAGTTTGGCCAACCCACCAGCACTATGAATTTGAAATCTAAGTGAAAACTAACAATACATATAAGCATATAAGGAATGGTGTATGTTCTAGTGTTATACAAGTTAGACCTCCGTAAACAAAAACGATTCCTGTCCATAAGGCATATGCACGCCACAGGCGGGACAGTTTATTACTGGACCCCAATGGACAGAATACAGTAAGATTTTCGTGGAGTCTCTAACGATCAAACAACAATTTCTTTGCCTTTCCGCGGAAACCCAGTGTCTGCGTCTCATCTGTGTATCGCTGCGTTTTACCGAGATGCTGTTGCAAAGACAACACCAGTAAGATAAACTTCGGGTTTTACTTAGAAATATTTCACGCGACATGGGGCGCTATTGGTCTCCACCAAGAAAGATGCCCGTTTAACGCAGTGGTTCGTACACGAGCTTCTTACGTAGGCGACCCGGGTTCGATCTCCGCTAAATGCCAATGTCGTTTGTTTGTCACCATTGAATGTATTTCAGCAAACTCTTTAATACTGAGTGGCTGGAAATTGCAACTGTAGTTAAAAGATAACTCCAACTTTTGCGAGTCTAGTCAGTAAATTCACCATTAGTGCTTGGAAATACTCCGGGTACACACAGAATGCAGCCTTCGGCGCGGAAGGACCTCATCAACTTCGATATGCGCATACACGTTCGTTGTTCCCATGGCGTCTTAATGCTTTCTGGACACGTTTCATCGGCACTATATTACCATTAAAATCCTGTAGCATTATATGCACAACTAACATATGTCTGTTAGCAATAAATATACACTGAGTATAAAGTAATAATCAAGTAGGTGTTTATACGTAAGGCTTTTTGCTTTGGTCAGGTCTGTATCCATTTCAAGAAGGCAACTCGTTCAGTTATGATACAACACAAATTAAAATCAGCACTATCTATTTTCGTACAGTCTATTTGTCTGGACGTCCTTTTTGTGCATATGCTTATGCCGCGGGATAAAAATATGCTGTAAACGGGTATTTTAAGCAGTTTATGCCAACGTCCAATCAAGGTACGGTAAATATATGGTCTTCAAAAACCTTATTTTAAAAGTTTTGTTCAATATTGTTTGAACATATTCCTTAATACATGTATACATGTATAAAACAGTATCAGATACCGGGCCATATGAAAAGTTTGGTATAGGGACGAGGGCATATGTTCATTAAAATAAAAACATATTTTCCATAAAATTACAGAAAATAATGGGATTTTTAAAATTTAAGTCAATTCAGTAAAACAAGTATAAAATGCCATTATCCACTTCTCATGTTTTTAAAACAGATTTCAAATTACAATAAAAAGATATTTCTTCATTATAAATTTACTAAAACTTATATTTTCTCCTTGGCATATTATTTTAAAATCCTTCAATGGAAGTACATTGGTCCATTTTAACAGGAGTAAGAATATATCCTGTTATAGTTTAGCTGCGCTGTGGGATAACTGGGCTTAATACATGCAAATGTCTTCCCAGATTAGCCTGTGCAGTCTGGATGTTAATTCTTAAAGGAAAACTTTCATAAATTGGAAAGGTGTCGTCCCTGTGCAGTCCGCACCGGCTTATATAGGATGACACTTTACGCATTCAATCCATTTTTCCCAGAACGCATCTCATCTCGTGTATGTTATTCAAATCATTTTACTTTTTTATATACCGGCATTTAAGATTTTTTTATTTAATATATATTTTTTATTAATGTTGTTAGTTTCTTTTTCTGAGGGCCACTCATTCCATAAATCTATATTTGTAAAAGTATTTAAGATTAAGGTTCTGCTTTGGAAGATCGTTGACCTTATTGCTTAATTTGGCCAGCACACAACTCATGATGATGAAATTATAGGACTTAGGCAAAAATAAGGTGTCGTTTAAAGATTGCTCATAAGACGTTAAGTTGCGTAACATTTTCCCTTATTGTCTATGCTCTTTGGAAACTGCGTTAGCCATATTTGGTATTATTCTTAGACCGAAACAAGTGTAATTAAGGGAAATTGAGGATGATTTATCGTTGATCATTATACACGCGATTATATTAATAGACTATATGCATGTATGCCATAGATAACTCATACGTGCATGTTATTTATACTTTGTGTTCCGTGTAAAATACTGAATGGAGCCTCGTCCTGGGAAACCTGGGATTGATGCGTGTGGATAAATTGTCGTCCCAGATTACACTGTGAAATCCGCACCTTCTAGTCATGGACGACACTTTCCATCTACACAAGATTGTCTTTTAGAATCGACTTCCTGTAAACGCAGAATTCCATAAAAGCGGCGTCTCTGATAAGCCTGTGCAGACTACACAGACTACTTTACGCACATGCATTGAACCCAAGCTCAATTGTTCCACGTACTTTTTGTCACAACTGAATCTGACAAAGTGATGATAAACTATATACGCAGATTTTGATGTTACATAGTGTTCCACCAAGGGTTTTCTCACAGACCATAGCTATCCCTTCTGATCGTATTCTCCCAAAATGTGTATCATGTAGTCGCTGTTGAAATAAAAGATAATCGTTCAGGAGAACTGTTATATCAATATGTTTTGAGAATTCTGCTTATTAAACTCGTGATTTATTGACAGCAGATTGAAAATGATTATATTGATATGCTTAGTACTACGTATTTATTTAAGCATCGTTCTGTGACAACTGAGCTAAATGCTTATTTGTGTGCACAGGCAAATATGACACGACATTGTCCGCCTAAACCAGATAAATTTAAGAAGAGACTTAATTTAAACAAACAAATACATTACGGCGGAAAGTTTCTTTCATGATTAGCCTGTGAACACTGCACAGGCTAATCCGTGACGACACTTTACGCGAATGCATTGAACATAGTTTTCCCAGATCTAGGCTAATGTCATGTTTTTTTTTAATTTAAATTTTAAATTATACAAAATTAACAGTGGCAACAGGAATATGAACTTATTAATCCACGGGTATGTGTTGATGCCTTTAATGTGATACATTATATCAGTCAGAAAACGTGTTCATTAATAATGTTGACACTAACCATACAGTTAATTTAATCTCGTTTGAAAAGCAAATATATACCCTGAATGTTAACCAAATTATATACCCACAGAGATGAATTCGTGTATACTTATTGTTGATCTCAGTTGTTGTTTATCTGACCCCGATCTATTCAAGTAGTACATGATCCGATAACGACCAATTGACCTTAAAAGGGGACCTTTCACAAATTTTGGCATGTATTGAAGTTTGTCATTAAATGTTTAACATAAATAAATGTAAACATTTGATCTAAAAAGCTCCATTAAAAAAACAAATATATTAAATAAAGAAAAAAAGTAACCGTCAACTTGGCTGGAACCATTGACCCCTGGAGTAAAACACTAACGCTTACACCACTAGCCAATCAGTGCTCATACAATTATTGATGTATTTTATATTTTATATAAGCAATCCTCGTAGTGTCACAAAATATAACGACAACAACAGCACTCTCCAAATTAAACAATCGTTTCGCATTGCAATGCTTAATAATTTTAAGGTTATTTAATCGTCAAAAATCCTATAATGGATATAATTGAGCATGGCAAGTGTTCAGTATTATTGTTTCAACACAAATATCATAACTACAACGAAAATGTGCGAATCTGAATATTTTTTTAATTGTGTCAATTAATCAAAACGTGAAAAGACCCCTTTAATATTTTGGATTAGTGAAATAAAATACGTTTGCTGTCCTGTATCACATCGTGCGGGGTTAGTAAGAAGCCGTGTAACGAAGTTCTTTTACCGAGCACCGTTCATTTTCCAGCAAGACCGTAATCATAGGACATATTATACTGTATCTAATGACGTCATTTGGACGCTTCCATTACCTTCTGTCGCATAATATTTTATAAACAAAAAGCTCGCAGAAAAGTTCTTAGTTCTTTATTAAGTTGTTTACAGGAGACTTCCTAGTCAATAAAATATGTAATCAATTCGCTCTGGCAGTCGGCACTGCATAATAAAGGACGACACTTTCCGCTAAGACTGTATTTGCGTTCAGAAGAGAATTCCTTTATACGAAATCTTCCGAAAAAGCGGAAGGTTTCGTCCCTGATAAGCCTGTGCGGACAGCACAAGCTAATCTGGAAAGACACTCTTAGCACTTGCATTAAGCATAATAAGATTTTCATTTAGAACGTTGTAGATTATAACATTTGTGTTGTATATTACGTTAAACCACATGTAACGCATTACAGGTTGCGAATCGCATGAGTTCAATAGTTGAGTATAACAAAGTGATGCTATTCAGCAGACACGAATGTCAGTAAGGCATTCTAAAATGTTGTTGTTGACATCAAATATGCTGGAAACTATGCAAGTTTGTGAAAGTCTCCATTTTCGCCATATTGTCATGTGTCGCATGGCATTACTGTCCTCCTGTTTGTGACATGATATCGATGGATACCTACACCTCAGATGTCACTTCACACGTCGTTGTCGATCATGTTTTCAAATTACCTTTGCCATTCAAACGTGCAGTTGGCAGGTTAGATGTAACCGGATTCTCTTCACTAAAGTACCAAGCTGGCAGGGTTACATGACACTTTTAGCTGCATATTGCTGGACCACTCTTAACGGTTGCATGTAAGAATGTGTCACAAACTGTCGTTTAAACTTAAATCCATAATTATGATGGACAGGATTTACATCAATACCGCGATTTTTCGTTCAGATATGCAAACATTACATAAATTCATATTGTATATGAGTCCCTCTCTGCTAACCGGGCTAAATGCTTGTGCGTAAAGTGTCGTGCCATATTAGCCTGTGCAGTCCGCACAGACTTATCTGGAGCGAAACTTGCCGCTTTAACTGGATTTTTGCAAAGAAGAAACTTCCTTGAAACGAAAAATACCATGAAAGCAGAAAGTGTCGTTCCAGTTTAGACTGTTTGTATTGCACAGGACGACACTTTACGCTTGTATGAGTCGCGTTCTGAGAAAACTGTGCATAATGCATGCGCGTAAAGTGTCGTCCAAGATAAGCCGGAATAGTCCTCACAGGCTAATCAGGGACGACACTTTCCGCCTAAATTGGATGTTTGCTAAGAAGAGACTTCATTTAACCAAAAAATGTCATCAAAGTGGAAAGTTTCGTCCCTGATTAGCCTGTGCGGACTGCACGGGCTATCTAGGATGACACTGTACGCATATGCATTATGCCTAGTTTTCTCAGGACGGGACTCATATATTAAGCCCCCTTTTCCAAAAGCGAGACTCATATCTTTTATTTGTAGGCTTTCCAAGCTATCAATCCTAAAAGATACAACTATTTTCCATTAAGATCAATTAAATCAATATTGTGTTTGTATCAAAATAAAATCGCGATGTAATTGGCAATTAAATTCATTATATTATATTTATATCACAAACACGTATTCCAGTTTTATTTGCAATTGATTTATATTATTTATTATCAATTTCATTTTAAACGGAATGTTAATCGTTCCACCAACGAATAAATACTAAAATATATCATTGATTCCCGCCATATAAGCTTGCAAACGGCTGTAATTACTGCCGCGTTTTAAAACATATTCTGTTCATTTTTGTAACACCCGGTGGTATCGCATAGTTATTTTGGTAATAAATACCATCACTGTGATATAAAGTGCAGGACACTTTTTGATCCCCACTGTTGGAGCGTTCTTTACATCTCCCCCGTGATCTAATATACATAATTTGAAACTGATTGAGCACAAAACAAACAAGAAATATCTTTAAAAAAGATATACGGCGTTGATTGTGGTCGATGTTTATGAACGATCAAAAGTTATCTCTATGAGATAAAAAGTAGCGGATGCCTTTTTTCTGCGCAGTTCTTAGCTACATCATAAGCAAATCAATTACGGGGTGTTGCGCCAGATTTCGTTGCTTATTTTGCTTTATGTGATATTGTTACTCAGATATCTATATTTACAGAATAGAAAAACACAAGAAACATGAAAATAAACGAGTGCATATAGGTCAGCCGGCAATACTCGAATCTTATTTAATTGCATAATTATAGTATAGTGAATTATTGTGCTCATGCTTAATAAACTGGTCTAAATGGATAAATATTTCTAATTAATTTTATCAAAATTGGTCCTTATCATGCAAATGTTGAAACCATATTAAAAATCGATGATTGACATACCACAATAATATCGCCGAATATCTTTATTTAGTATCTTTCTGATCAAAACAGACTTCAAGTGCACAAAGTTTACGAGACGGCGTTTATATAAAGATTTCTGCAACTGACCGCAAACTGACCTTGATACCTTGCGGATTGGAATGCAATGCATTACAGTCACTACGTTATTGTCAGTAAGACCGGTGTAACACAATGATCGCAACCCCTTCTGCGAACTCCGGTGATGAACTGTATATAAACTCTGACTTTCACAAATGGCCGCGAATTGACCCGAAACCTCGCGGGTTGAAATGCAATGCAAGTAAGTACTAAATATGACAACATAGCCTTTAGTATAAACGCTTTTGCGCTGGTAATTCTCTGAAAATACAAGGTGAACGCACAAACTGTATTTATGTCGAAAATTGATTGTAAAACTGTTCTATCTATTGAGCCTTTTCATTAGAGATAAAATTGTTTCATGCAGTAAAACAGTGTTAAAAAGACGCGGATATGTTTCCAATGTTCTGGTGTTATACTCAAATCAGCCAATGGAATAAATGAAGTGTATTCATTCGTACCTAGCCGCGGGAAGTTTTATTTGAGTATTATTGGACACTTACAAAGGTCAAGTCAGGGTGAAAAGCTGGCTTAATACAGCTTACGCCGAAAAATGCAACAACAACAACAAAAACACAAAAACAAAATACTCCTGAGTCCCATTATTGGACCGGTAAATCGGCGAGCCCTGGCAGAAACGGCTTCTATGTTGAATAAGATTAGTACATACGGGCTCTGTCTCTGCATCAGCAACCCTCGTTGGACTCTTGTTCGCATTACAAGATTCTTCGTGTAACGCATTTGAGTGAACAGTTCACAATGCCATTGCATTACGCACCACATACAAGTGTAAAGATTTCATTACTTCAATATATACAATAGACATACAGTCCATGAGAACACATGATCAAAACACTGTAACATATATTAAGGCATGTCATGTGATCAGTATTAAATTTCATAAGTTGTTAAATAAAGTATCAATACATGAAAAGGTCTAGGTCATGTTTTGTTTTGAATTACAGCATTTAGAATCTTGTTAATAATAAATGCTATAAAACAACAAAGAATAGCATAATCTCTGTGACCATGTGTAAGATTTCCGTCGTGATACAGCATAATAAGAGACAAGAAATTTACTCATGTTGCTACAACCACTGTAAAATTGCACAATTGGTGTGGCCGCGCCCAAGTTACAGGCGAAAATGTCTTCTCGGATCGGATGTTTTGTAATCAACCGTAAAAACACAAACAAGTAAACCCCACAATAAATGTGTCCTTTCCCCGCGGCGTTAAATGCGTGAAACTTAAGACTATTTTTCAACGCTAGAACAAAACAAAACAACAACAAAATTATAGAATGTAAAATCAACAATACGAACGCTATAAAATTTTATTATTTATTTGAATCTTGGAATTTTGATGAAATTGTTGTATTTTACCATTCCAAAATTAGACCATTAATAAATCAAGCAAATTAAAAGGAAATATTTGACTTATTTGAAAACAATTGTTTACAATTGTTTATCTGCTACTATGGATAGCACCAGAGGCATAAAATTGCTCTAAACGTGCTAATAATGTACTGTACAACACACACTTAACAAAACTGGGTCTTCTCTAATCTGCACCAATACTGAATAGAAAGAAATAAACTATTTATAAAAAAATACCTTTTTCTAAAACAATTTCAGAAACATATAATGATTAAGGCTCCATTAAGACCCTATAACCACAAACTACTGGCCCTATGTTCTTAAGTCCTCAACAATTTATACCAGGCCGTTGCAGAAAAAAGATGGACTTATGTGTCCATTACGCTCAAGATCCGTCACATTTAATGAACATTTAAGAAATAATCGACGGGTAACCGTTGGTTATTGCGGTAATAACCAACGGTATGGAGTTCCGATGCGTAGGAATTTTGAACGACATGCCGTTGGTTATTACCGCAATAACCAACGGTTACCCGTCGATTATTGCGATTCTAACACGATTTCATTAATAAATTACCCGCGATTTAAAGGTTATAAATGAGAATGATATTAACCGAACGTCCTCCACTTTTCCGCGAAAACGCGACGTCACCACAACAATAAAAATCAAATGATGTCGTTTCTAATTCATAAACAGTGCGCGGAAAATCAAAAGTGACGTCATACAGCCGTTGGTATATCGGGGTAATAACCCACGGTAGATTTTCTACTTTGTTTATAGAAAACAAGTCACGTGCCGTGGTAGAATTAAGAAATAATCGACGGGTAACCGTTGGTTATTGCGGTAATAACCAACGGTATGGAGTTCCGATGAGTAGGAATTGAAACACGAGGGCGTAGCTCGAGTGGTTTGATAACATGCATCGTAACGACATACCGTTGGTTATTACCGCAATAATCAACGGTTACCCGTCGATTTTTCTAACACGATTTCATTAATAAGTTACCCGCGATATTAAGGTTATAAATGAGAATTATATTAACCGAACGTCCTTCACTTTTCCGCGAAAACGTGACGTCATCACAACAATGAAAATCAAATGACGTCGTCTTCATTCATAAACAGTGCGCGGACAATCAAATGTGACGTCATACTAACAACCGTTGGTATATCGGGGTAATAACCCACGGTAGGATTCTTCTTTGTATATAGAAAACAAGTCACGTGCCGTGGTAGAATAAACATAAACGTACACCTGACCATATGTTATAACGTTTTGAATTCATTATAACAATTGTTTTAGGGTAGGACATATTTTGAAGTGTCAAGTTTGACATAATTTACACATTGCGGAAAGGTCTGTGCGTGGAGCAGAACAAATGCCTTTAAGTGTTGGTTAACTACAAAAAAGCTGCATTGCTTTGTAGAAATGATTTGTTTTCTTGCCATACAACACAAACTTATCCTGTCTTGATCATAGCTGATTTTTTTTCTACTCGGCAAAAGATGTTGAGTGCGATCGCACTCAACGCACCCCCGCCTTGGCTACGGGTATGGTTCACAGCTGGAAACTAACACGAAATGCATTCGACGCCGTTAGTGTGGTGACTCGGTCTGCTTTGAAGACTGAGGTTATGGTTCCCCACATGCATCAATACTATACAATTCTTTTATTTTTCCAGTTTGAGCAGTGGAGCTCCATAAACCCATAATGCTTAGCATAGACAGTTCCACAAGTGTTGTACATTAATTTTAATGTTTAATGCGTGCTTTTGGTTTGTGTCTTATGCTGCTACGGAGTCAGACTGGAACTGGTCACTTGCCATAGACAAAGAATCTATTGTTATAATTGGAGCCTGTCATGACGAATGTACCGAACGGAAAGAAGTTTGCACAGCACGTAATGTTGTTACTACTGCACATAATGATGTAACTGCTGCACGTAATGACGAATGTACCGAACGTAAAGACGTTTGCACAGGGCATAATGATGAAACTACTGCACATAATGAGTCATGACGAATGTACCGAACGGAAAGAAGTTTGCACAGCACGTAATGTTGTTACTACTGCACATAATGATGTAACTGCTGCACGTAATGACGAATGTACCGAACGTAAAGACGTTTGCACAGCGCATAATGATAAAACTATTACGCATAATGTTAAATGTACAGAACGTCAAGAAGTTTGGTCAGAACATAATGTTGTTACTACTTCGCGTAATGCTTTAATTACTGCATACAATGACGAAAGTACCGCACGTAAAGAAACTTGCACAAAGCATAATGTATATTCCACTGAAAATATTGATTAATGTGCTGCAAACAACGAAAACAGTCATATGAAGTAAGTAATGGCGTTCCATAGCGACGAATGATTGCCGCGTAATTGTTTGGCTTACTAAATGAACGTTGTATTTAGTCACGATGCATTCGGTCACAGAAGGAAATACTTTTCCACGGGGTCAGAAAGGCCGTTTACCAAAAAGGCCTTCCCCAAAAGGCCGCAAAAATGAACCAAAAAGGCCTCATAGTATACCAGAAAGGCCATGCAACATTTTGTACTATCATTGAGTATTTATGCTGATATTTTATTATCATATATATTAAAAAGTCATATTAATTCTGGTTTTAACGTTTAGTCTACTTAAAAGCCGGTAATTTTATAATCAAAGTCGGCAAAAATTGTTCGTTAGCTGCAATATTTTCCTTGAGTAGCTATTTCAGTTTTTGAATTAAAAGCCGTAAATTTTGTAATCAAAGACGGCAAAATTATCGCCAATTATCGCATATGTAATGTTCGTTAGTAACAATATGTTTCCTTGAGTAGATACCTCATTTTTTAAAATTAAAAGCCGTTAATTTTGTAATCAAAGTTGGCATAATTATCGCCGATTATCACTAGGAATTATCCGTTTAAGAAAATAAGAATTTCTTTGAACTTGCTGTTTGCATCTAAAAGTGTAACAAATTAGTAATGAAGGTGTTGTAAACTACGTGGCGGCCAGATATATATAAGATCCAGAATTATTGATATATATATATATATCTGGAAAACCCTCAAGTATTATTATTATTTTGTTGTCAAACATATTACACATCTGTGTATACCTTTTTCTATAATCATTATATTAAAATAATCCTATTTGGATTTTAACATTTAAAACAATGATCACAAAGTCTAAAGACTCCAACAAACCCATTGCAGTATATACTGAACAGTGGGTCTAGTAATGATGATGCAACATACAACAGTATGTGTGTTTTCACCATCTTTACTTATAAAAATTGGGCTATTCTTTCTCTCTCTCCTCCTTAAAAAACAAAACAAACAATAACAACATCATATAAATAATAATAATTAATAAGAAGTACAGTAACATAACATAAACATAGTAATTTATAACTATAAAACAAGTCCAAGTTCTTTTGGATTTATTCATCCTTTTCTTCCATTTATATGTTTTGCATATAAACTATTATTGTTTACTTTTTCTTAAAGTGCAACGTCAGCCGTGGGAAAATTCTATTTATAAACAGATTGACCTACTTGCAATCCTTATTAAGAAATTTCGGCCAATCAGCGCCATCGTTTTATAAGTGTATCATCCAATAAAAACGCCGCTCTTTAACAGCGTTAGGCCCAGCTATTGTAAAGTACTGCGTTTTTCTTATAACGCTTCTTAAATAAGTATATATATTTTTAACCCAATAGATTTTTATTAAGACACCGCACCAACACTGCAAAGTTTTCTATTTATATCAATGGTACAGCCCAGTAAAATCGGGCTGTCCATTTTATGGCCGTTTTCGACCTTTTTATGCAGAGTTTTATGTTAAGCAGTGTGCTCGGGCATGGTTTTAACCGATGTCCCGAGGGTAAACAATCCCATTAGTCAGTCTGAGATATATATAACCCGTTTAAGTGTCAGACTGGATAATAGTAGTTGCTTTTTTATTCGTTAAATTGGAAAGTATACCGGACTTTATTTAGAGTTTGAATTATAGTGTTATTATATCGTTGAGTGTTGTGCTATGGCCTCCTATTCTTGTGCAGGATGCGGTAAGGAGGTGCGGCCCCGCCAGCATGCAGTTGAGTGCGACTGGTGCAATCGATGGCAACACCGAAAATGTGGCACAGGTAACGTTTTCAAAATGTACTATATGAAATTCATGTTTACCATAATTATAAGATACTAAATAATATGTCAAAACGTCTATTTTTAAGAGAAAGTTCATTTATTTTTTACTTAGCTTCCGTTGTGTTAGGATTTTATATATGTGCACAAAAATCGCATAGGTACATTGATTTTACCTAGGGATCGAGCGCAGTATTCAGTATACATTGAATGTACGGAATTATCGTAGATGAAAAGTGCCATATTTGCATGAAAACATAATGTATTTAAGCATTTAAAATAAATAACATTCAAATAAATTTATACGTTTATACGTATTTTCCGTGAGATTATACGTACCCTTCAACAATGGTTGTATTGAAGAACAGGAGATACATTCCGAACCGGGATTTTGATGTTAATACTTTCCTCTTATATTCAGAATATTTCAAATACACAGTGATTTTAAAATATGACAATACAATGTACAAAAAATATATACACGCCATTATATAAGTTATAGTATTATATTATAGGAATATCACATATATATATTTAATATATTTAACATATATAATTTACATATTATATGAGGATCTGTTTGTAGCTTGTTTTGTACATAATTTTGATTAGGGTAGTCCTGTTATAATCAACATTTCTTTCAATGTTTAAAATATAAAAACTTGAAAGAATTTGCATCTACAAAAAACCTCGCTCATCAGACCGGGTATCCAAGTGTCAATTAAGGGTCATTCACAGTTTGTTGCATCTGTTTTGTTAACGGATTAGTA
This sequence comes from Dreissena polymorpha, assembly GCF_020536995.1. Taxonomy (NCBI): domain Eukaryota; kingdom Metazoa; phylum Mollusca; class Bivalvia; order Myida; family Dreissenidae; genus Dreissena; species Dreissena polymorpha. The sequence goes on along the minus strand of NC_068362.1, from coordinate 106,438,423 downwards.
GATTATGACACTTATTGACACCTATTGATAATTGCGCATTTTAAAATAGTTTCTTTTACGATATACACTAGCTACATTAAATTCGGAAGACTTAACCCGAAAGAAATAATATGCTGTATTCTATGTGATATTATTAAAAAATACTGAATACAATAAGTCTCGTGTGGGGTTTATATCGAATTGTTAATGTTTATATTAATACAGGCATAACCCAGACAGCATATCGGGAGGCGATGCGTCTCGGGGAAGTAACGTATGTGTGTTGTCCATGCATTGACGCAGAGGCCCTGGACAACGAAATGCCCGTCCTAGAGATAAGCGTAAGTGATATTATTTTTGTAATCTGACGAGGCTTGATATTTATTTAAAATTTATTTGTGTTAGCTCAATTGCACCGAAAGCCTTAGCCGAGTCACTCTCGAGTCCTTTTCATGTGATTAGTAAAACGGTGACTAAACGGTGGCTAGTGATTAAATACTAGTAATATAGTTATATCATCCTAACTTCAACAATAAAATTTGGTAATACATGTCGTGTTCATATGGCACAATTTTACATAGGCCACAGTTCCCCAGATTGACGACGACGACGATGCCGGTGACGATCGCCCAATGCCACTGCTAGAAGTGAGTGTCCCTTGTGATGAGGTATGTTATGTTGATCTATACTTTTTCACTTACAGACACTTTCCGAGTGTATTCTATGTTTGGAAGTAAGAAAGGCTTTTGCAGAAATCTAGTTATGTAGCAAACTGCACTGGCTAATCTGGGACAACACTTTACGCACATGCATTAAACCCCCTTTTCACAGAGCAATGCTCATATTCTTATATTATCCAAGTTAATGATTGATTTTTGACTGTTTGAAAGTAAAATCTTAAACTGTGATGATATGATTATTTATGTGTTTCAGTCCGGTGATCGCGACCCTTATGACGACCTGGTTGATCCATACGCAGATGACACTATAGTCGACATGCACACGACTCATGACGAGGTTTTATAATTATATTTGATGTGCCAATCGTTTCAAAATATGCATTAATGTTGACGTCTCTAAAAGATGTTGCCCTCGCTGTTCTTGCAACAATGTGCTATATTGTGTTTCAGATTGACGACTACGAGCCATCTGCCGTCCCTGTGATCGACTCAACAACTCTGTCTGCCGACGATCGCTCCGATGGCGACATGACCTTCACCGGCATGGAATGCGATATTGCAGACGTCATCGACGTAGTCGAACCGATACAAGAGGACAGCTTTAACGCGGCTCTGTCGGAAACAGTCCTAGAGGACCAGGGCGTCATCTACACCATACTAGAGCGTGGCAGCCAGAAAGGAAAACCCGTACTCGTGTCAAATCTAGGCTACGCGTATTCCATAAAGGTACATGTTTCTAAATAAAAATGTATACTATTGTTTCGGCCCCGAGTCAACCTGCTAAAGAGAGCGGTGAACCACGCCCGCTCCCGTCTGCGTCCTAAAGAGCCAGATACTCTTGACTTCGAAGTAAGTGAAAATGTAATTAAGTACAAAAAAACGTACGTGTTATTTTTAGATATTCAAACTCCATATATATAGCAGCAAAATATTTATATAAATAATAAACAATAATAAGAATTTCCTAATCAGGTTGACGCCGACTTCATCAATTCTGATGAGTTCCTAGTGAAGGACATCCAGTTCGATGCACAGCGGCACTTCGTCTTCGCGACTGCATATCAGCTCGACATCTTGCGTCAGGCGAAGCGATGGTTCGTTGACGGGACATTCAAGGTAAGTTAGTGTAGATATAGTTTATATATTTATATTTTTCAGTAAGCCAGATGCATCTTGATATTGATTGAAGGCGGGACATCGAAAAATAGAAGGTAAAATGTAAAATATTTTTCTTTCAATTTTCAGGTTATTGGCGAACCATTCAAGAGAAGTGGACAGCTGTTCACAATAAACGCGTTCGTGGAGAGAGAGAGTGTGCCAGCAAACAGGTACCACTTGTGTTCGTTTTGATGAGCCGTCGAACACAGGCCGACTATGAACTGAACTGATCTTCCGGGCCGTAGTAGAACGCATAGGCAACGTCGAGGTAGAAGGCTTCGTGGCAGACTTTGAAGTTGGTAAGTATCATTTTAAATGATTATATATATTTACATTACTTGTCTATAAGATTTTGAAGAATTGCATCGAAGGAGAATGTTGTTAATGACTGTAACGTTTTATTTCAGCCATCTGGAACGCGGTTCGTGCAGTATTCCCAGGCCGGGATATGAAAGGCTGTGCCTTCCATTGGAGCCAGGCAGTGTGGAGACGGGTCCAGCATGAGGGCCTGGCTGAGGTCTACAGACGTCGCGGTGGCGTTTTCAAATTTATCCGCATGCTAATGGCTCTACAATTCCTGCCCGCTCCACACATAGCACGTGCCTTCGAGACGCTATTCGAGAGGGCAACGACAGACGCGACACGCCGCCTGGTCGACTACATCAGCCGGCAGTGGGTCCACGGCGGGTCCTTTGAACCAAGTGACTGGTCTGTCTTCCGACAGAACGTCCGTACCAACAACGACCTTGAAGGTGAATACAACTAGTATATCTATTTCCATTGTACATTTCCATTGTACATTGATAATTACATATATATATATAATTTATATATATATATATATATATATATATATACTATTTAACTATATGATTCGTGTATTTTTTTAATATACCGGTACATACTATATATATATATATATATATATATATATTATAATTACAGGTTACCACAACCGCCTGAATGGGAAAGCCGGCAGCGGTGTCGGTTTCTACCGACTAGTTCCTCATCTCAGAATCGGAAATGGTGAGGCTACTCGTTGAAGGCAACGATCTCCACCGGATAACCACATCGCGATCGGCAAAAGTTCAGAAGTCCCTGGTTTCCCTCTGGGACAAGTACGAGGCGAGAGAGTGCACCACTTCTGAGTTTCTTGCCAAGGTCGGTCAGGCGTACGGCGTTGTGCTGGATTAATGAACATGTATTTTGTCACCCTGACTGTTTATTGTTTGTAGTTTTTCTTGTTCATGTGTATTTCATTATGTAGTTATGTTGTAAATTATGTTGTATGTTGTCACGTTGACTGTATATTGTTGGTAGTTTTTCTTGTACATGTGTATTTCATTATGTAGTTATGTTGTAAATTATGTTGTATTTTGTCACGTTGACTGTGTATTGTTGGTAGTTTTTCTTGTACATGTGTATTTCATTATGTAGTTATGTTGTAAATTATGTTGTATTTTGTCACGTTGACAGTATATTGTCTGTACTTTTTCTTGTACATGTATATTTTATTATGTAGATATGTTGTAAATTATGTTGTATTGTATCACGTTGACTGTACATTGTCTGTATTTTTTTCTCGTACATGTTTTTTTGTAATAAATAAAATTAAAATATTCATTCATAATTTAGCACTCATTTTTTGATTTAATAGAAAATATAATTTATGCGTTAAACCATGTTATTATGTAAATGAAATTAATTGAAAATATGTATAAAATTGTGTAATAAAGACAAATGATAATATGGTGTAATTATGTTGTATTTTGTCAGTTTGACTGTATATTGTCTGTAAATGTTTGCTTGATTATGTAAATTTTGTTATATAAATTAAAATAAAATAAAAAATCATATCTGTTTTAGGTCTTATTCCCTTTTAATTTATGTGTATTTCTTTGTAAACACAGTTTGAAACCTAAAAAAACAATAATTGCTTTAAGGCCTTTTTAGTTCACTTTTCGGCCTTTTTGGTACGCTTTGAGGCCTTTTTAGTAAGGCCTTTTTGGTATTCGGCCTTTTTGGTATGCGGCTTTTTTGGTTTTCGGCCTTTCTGGACCTAAACCTTCCGCGGTAGGTATGCTGCGAAGTTCACGAGATGACTGATGTTTAGGCTACACGTTGACTTAAGGTATTGAAATGGCAAGTATACGAGATGGTCTTAAACTGTGCAAAAATCATATCTATGATTCGAGACGTAAAATAACCACTTTTTAATCTTAAGGTCGATGACTAATTTATAAGAACGCATATCAATACACCTTAACTAGCTTAATACCAAATACATAATTTCATGATCAATGTTATGCACTATCTGTGATAAAAGCGCTAAGATTGTATTTCAAATTCATGCGGTATCTGTCACAATCTTGATACTGTTGTCAAATGGACAAGATAACCACTGGGTTTACTAATTGCTTCATCTGTTGTATCTATTCCACGGTCTACATCAGAGAGGGGTCGAACAGTTGTATCTATTCCACGGTCTACATCAGAATGGGTCGAACAGTTGTATCTATTCCACGGTCTACATCAGAGAGGGGTCGAACAGTTGTATCTATTCTACGGTGTACATCAGAGAGGGGTCGAACAGTTGTATCTATTCTACGGTCTACATCAGAGAGGGGTCGAACAGTTGTATCTATTCCACGGTCTACATCAGAGAGGGGTCGAACAGTTGTATCTATTCCACGGTCTACATCAGAGAGGGGTCGAACAGTTGTATCTATTCTACGGTCTACATCAGAGAGGGGTCGAACAGTTGTATCTATTTCACGGTCTACATCAGAGAGGGGTCGAACAGTTGTATCTATTTCACGGTCTACATCAGAGAGGGGGTTGATATCGCACTAATGTCAAATCAATTAAATCGTAGATAAAAATCAAAGCCACGAGTTTAAGGGAAGTCAAACCATGTACGTTTGAGGACGACCGCAAGTAATGAAGCGGAGGAGGTAAAATCATCTTCAATTTAATAATGGCTCCACTATTAACTTCGATGACTCCGATGCCCTTTTTTATTGCTGTTTCGATACTGAAGCGGGAGTTCGATTGTAATAAATCACACATGTTTTCAATAAAAGACACTTGATTAGTTATTCATAATATTCAATCAAAGGTAGATACATGTATTTTCTTAACATCGATGGTTGCAAGGCTACCTCCACATCTGAGAGATACTAAATTCAGTGCGTATTTACACAAAGAGATTGTGTTAAAATCATTGTTGCGGCGCAAGTGTACACGACACACAGATAGCAATAGCTTAATTTTGGGAAAACGGGACAAAATGCATGTGCGTAAAGTGTCGTCCCTGATCAGTCTGTTCCATTTGCGCAAACTAATCAAATACGAACATTTGCGCCTAATGGAGTTTCGCTAAGAAGAGGAAAAACACGATGGAAGCGGAATGTGTCGTCCCTGTGCAGACTAATCAAGGACGACACTTTACGCACATTCATTCAGTCTGTTTCCCCATATTAATAATAATATGTGTCGCGTTCTGAGAAACTTGGGCATAATGCATGTGCGTTAAGTGTCGTCCTAGATTAGCCTGTGCAGTCCACACAGGCTAATCAGGGACGACACGTTCCCCGTTTATGGTATTTTTAGTTTCAATAAAGTCTCTCCTTACCGAAAATCAAGTTAAGGCGGAAAGTGTCGTCCCTGATTAGCCTGTGCGGACTGCACAGTCTAATCTGGGATGTCACTTAACGCACATGCATTAAACCAAATTTTCTCAGAACAATTCTCACATATCTTTGAAATCGATGTATCACGTTGACGTTCTAGATTAAGCATCCACTGCTTTTTATTTCAACAATAATAGGTATAAAACATGTCACTTTTCACGGAAATGTTGGCAATGAAATTACCTTGATTTCTTACAACTTTCAAAAACTATTTATTGCCATGATTCGCTTGTTCAGAAAATAGAAGCGTAACTGCGCCTTAATGATCTTTGATGCATGCGACAGTTTAATATGTTTCACTATTTACTTGACAATAAGAACTTATTTAATTGCACGCTTAAAAAATGGGAAAGATTTAAAGGGGCCTTTTCACAGATTTTGGCATTTTTTTAACTTATGCATTAAATGCTTTATATTGATAAATGTAAACATTGGATCGTAAAAGCTCCAGTAAAAAATCAAGAAACAAAAATAAAAAAAGGAAAAGAACATTGCCCGGAGCAGGTTTCGAACCAGTGATCCCTGGAGTCCTGCCAGAGTCCTGAAGTAAAAAACGCTTTAGCCTACTGAGCTATTCCGCCGAGTACACATTCTTGACGTATTTCATACCTTATATAAGCAATCTTCGTAGTTTCACAAAATTTAACGACAAAAACAGAACTCTCCAAATTATTCAATCGTTTCGCGTTGCAACGCTTTATAATTTTTAGGTTTTAAAATCGTCAAAAGATGCATATAATGGCTATATTAGAGCATGGTTAATGTTCAGTATTACTGTTTCCTCACAAATATCATAACTAAAACGAAAACTTACGAATCTGAAACAACTTTTTTAAATTTTGTCAATTTACCAAAGCGTGAAAAGATCCCTTTAATGTCTGTTATTATGATGTATTTACAAGTTTCGAAAGAGTTGATGCCGATCGTATCATAGTTTACGTATCGAGACACGTGTTCGGCTGTAGCTCATTAAAGCTTTACATGTGGTTATTGATCTATTACTGAATTCCGCAATAACAAAAACGCAAAAACACACAACATGTTTCTTTAAAACAACCGATTTCCATCTATTTTGCATAATACTTGATAACAGACTAAGTGTCGAAGTCTTAGTTTTAATTGTCAACATTAACCAAGAGATGTCGCATAGGTTTCACATTATAGGAATGACGAGCAAGCGTGTGCACACGACAACGAAAACAAAGCAACTTTTATTTCAACGACAAATCAGACGAATATCATATACATTTATATGTCATTGATACTTGAGCTATCCGTTTCCGACATACTAAAGTACATACGTTAATGCGATGAAGAGAGGACGAGCGGAGTAAACGGGTTTGATAATGATAACTCTTAATTTATCAATTGCGTGGTATTTACTAAAGTAGATTAAAGCATCTGTCTGATATAATTTCCCGCCATAAACATATTTTGACCTTGGCATTTAAGCGTGATGTTGTTTACTCACTACTTGACTTCCCGTGTTTAAATTGCGAGCTTGACGATTGATTGTATCGCTTCCGAATTGTTGCATTAACATTCCATATGCAGATATGACAAGCTGCATTCATAAATACAATTGAGCCGCGGTCAGTGAAAACGAGGCTCAATAAGTGTGTGTTAAGTGTCGTTCCCGTATAGCCAAGCAGTCCGCACAGACGTATCAGATACGACACTTACCACGTAAACTAGTCTAGCCATGTAGTCCGCACAGACGTATCAGATACGACACTTACCACGTAAACTAGATTTTCGCTACTAAGAGACTTCATTTAAACTAAAAAATAACATCAGCGCGGAGAGTGTCGTCCCTGATTAGCCAGCGCGGACTGCACTGGTTAATCTGTGACGGCACTTTACGCACATGCATTAAAGCCCGTTTTATCAGAGACAGGCTTAATTGAACTAATGGCATAATAAACATGACCAGTGGGTGACCCGTTTTTTTTGGCATTCCCGGACATTCGGCACCCCGCAAATGGGTCGGACAGGACATTGGCACCCGATTATATTGCACATTTGTATGGTCGGCAAATTTATGAGGTGCCGATCGTTGGGTAATGCAAAAAACGCATTGAGCCGATTGTCCGGCTGCCGTTGTTCCGAATACCTTTATAGGCTTTATACTTAAGTGTTCTGTGTGTCACACATTTCCACTTTAAATTATGTAAACACGATTAGTGACACATTTGCTTTTAAGCTAAATATGTTCACTTCTGTAACAAGTTTTGAACTTTAGAATCACATTTGCAACTTTTAATAAACTACCTATGCGCGTGAAAACTGAATCTTAACTCGAGCGCTTGTAATCACGCATATCTATCATTCACGAAAGGTCGCTGGATTGATGTCCCATAGCTTTTTGCTTCACATTTTATTTTAATAACAGGCAAGTTTAATTTTTCAGTTTTTTTTCAGTGTAATTTGACTTGCTTTCATAAAAAGTTAATGCTTATGTCAAGGATCAGATAATGTTCGCTCAGTTCCTGCCATGACAAGTTCGAATTGCCAAAATGCTATAGAAGGAAAACAGTAGAATAAAACAGACATAGGGTATGGTTAATAATTTACAAATACGATCGCATCAGTCGAGCGATCGCGTAGCCGAAGCCAGAGGCGTTGTGTTGCTGACTTCCTCTTGAGTTCTGATGCATTCAAGTGGCCGCAAGAATTATGATAATTATTTTCCTAATGAGACCCTCGCTTCTTTCATGATTTTGTTTATGTATATGACACCTTAATGCTTATTAGATACACAAGATCCGTCGCTTGATATGTATGACACGTCGCTATCCCTTTTTTAGCTATGAAAATGCCTAAATTCAGATGTTTAAAAAGATATTACGATGTTATTTGATGCGTTAGTATGCTATGGGTGCTCAATAGTGAATACTAAGATAAAGTTTGTATAAAGACACCTCCTGCATCGCGGTAGATATAGTTTCACTAAAAAAAAAGTGCACGAAAAAACAGTGATGCTACCTGGTTGCAAACGATAGCATCGTAGAAAACTTCGAAATCCGACAATGAAGTTATACAATTTGTGTTTTGCTTGCAATAACGTACTAAATGGCCAAATTATGTGCATCATTCACGATTGGAGCCGAGTCATGCGAAACTGTGCATTGTGTGATATGCGCCAAGCGTAGCCCAAGACAAGCCTGAGCATTCGCGCCGTTTAATCAAGTGCCTTAAAGGGATATGTTCACATATGTTGGCGTGTATTGAAGTCTGTCATTATATGCTTTATATTGATAAATGTAAAAATTGGATCTAAAAAAGCTCTTGTAAAAAAAACAAGAATAAAATTACAGAAAGAAAAACAAGTAACCCATAACTGGGCTCGAACCACTGATCCCTGGAGTAAAAGTCTAACGCTTATGTGACGATTTTGGCCGGTATTTTATCCTTTAGGTTTATTATTCTTTGAGTTCTTTCCTATTATTTACAACAAAACGAAAGTACATTTCCCGCGAACAAGCATTCGACTATTCGGTACGTTCCACGCAAATAGCGTGTGTATTTTGGATTGATCATTGTATTTTTATGTACATAATTTGATGATTTAATAATACAAGTCGGTTATTAAGATGCACAATATGTATTTCATAATATAGCCACAGTATTATACAATTACTGTTTGAAACGGTAGGATTGTGTTTACATGAAATAGTAGGGTGATGTCTTTAGCAAGCAGGTCACGTGGTATATATATCAGTATATAAAGCGCTGCTCTTTCAGGTCATTCGACTACACAAACACATAGGAATGCTGTCTTTGCTTTTATAACCAGAAACACTAACGTGTGCGCTCTCCCTAATACCAAATCTACTCAAACTCAGCCCCTCTCTTCTTTCATCAAATAAATGACCTATCAAAACTAGTCTTGCCCTTACAACACCACAGTCTCACAAGACACTTAACACATCAATAAGAAAGAATTTACAAAGAGATTGTCTGCCCCCCAACGAACTAGTCATCTCGGCCCAATCAAACAAACGTAGTCCCCTTCTTCTATCATCGTATACATGATCTTTCAAAAAACTAGCCTGCCCTACGCAATAACATCCAAACTATATACCAAATAACAACAGAGAGAGCCCACGTTACTGCAAGTTATGACACAAAACAGCAGAACTACACATGTATATAAACACCAATACTAACACTATGTACTAATATGTCCTCCGCGAGGGACGTTAAACTGGGGTGCAGTGTATCGGTGCTATACACCGGGCACTTAAAAGAACCAGGGGCGCCTCTGGAATCGGGGCGTTTCCTGTATCCTGCTCGAACCCCCACTAACACCTCTTATGGGGCGGAGAGCACAACAACCACACTTGGGTTAATGAAAGCCAGAAGACAGGACATAATTTATAATACTATGAGTTTTACAAATTAACATCAAACATAAATAAATCATATGATATATCAACGGAGTTTTTAGATCACTTATTTACTTATCCAACTATAATAGCAAATACAACATAACAGCAAAATTAATACATCCCAGCTTGATACATGGTCTGGATGTTTGGCGGGCGGGTGGGAAGGAACGATGGTGACTCTGGGTAGGGCTTTGGATGGCTCCATGGTTGGTTCTCGACTGATTTGTTGTCGCGCGCAGCAAGTGGGTGGATGAGGGTGCTTGTCTCGGGGGTCTTCAGCGGTTAGGTGCTCGGGCCGGGGCCGTATGCGGGCGCGGGGGGGGGGGGGGCTCGGTCTCGCTCGGCGTGGGTGCGCTTGTGCGGGGGCGGCGGGTTCTGCGATCTTGGAACTGCAACAATATACAACCCTTCACGACTGACCGACGACCGTAAATTACCGACAGACACCTCCTCTTCCGCTCCAGACAAATGCACAACAATCACATACCACACACTATACACAACCATACACAGATCACCATCAATGAACCCGGAACACACGGGCGTGGCGCTCTCATACGCGCCACCAGTAATGAGTGGGGGTGTGAGAGCGATACGTGTGTGTGTTCCGGGTCCTACGTACCGGGTGGTGTTGGGATGTGGGTCGCGTTGAGTGTCTTGTACATTAGTAATGTGCGGGACACTCGGCGGGATCCGCTCCTCATCACCACCTTTAGGTAGATAGCACATTAAGGTCTCATTGGCCAACGTGCAATGAACTCTCTTAAAAATTAAAGTATTTGGCGAATACCCGGGAAACCGGGGTAAATTTGACCTACTTTGACTCTAAAATTAATCTTTTTCCCCTGAGAGGTCACAGGGGCAGGTCGGGCTACCGTAACCTCGTGAAGAGGCCAGTAGGACCTGCAAATAAACCCTGAAACACACACAGGTCATTCGACTCGGTCAGCTGCTGGAGCGTGCGCGTCGCGACCGAGGCGAGAGTCGCCTGCAGAAGATTTTCTCACCTGTACATATTTCCTTATAGAGGGGAACTTCTGCGGGTGGCTCTGCTAATCCAGCAGAGTCCGTCACCCTCGAGCCGGACGTCTTCCACACTGCTGGGATTGCTGTCTTCTCCAAGATGCAGCGGACTTGTCACCCGCTGTTTATCGTCGAGAGTTCGCCGGCCCGGACCTGCCAGAGGTCCCGTCTGAAGAGGGCCGGGGACGGCGGGACAGCAAGACCACCAGTGTGGGGGACATACGGGACGGACCTTGGTCTTGCGCTTCTGCGCCGGGGGGAACCCAAGAACATCGAGGGGGTGGCTTTAAAGAGGGACCCCGGGGCGGCGGTACCTAGTGCGCTCAACGCGCTGGGGAAACCGTCTCGGGGATGAAGACGACGGCTGATGACAACAAGTGTGCCATAAAGGCGGAGCTGTGTGCTGCAGCGGTGCTGCGTTCAGACATGAATTTGTCTTTTGAGATTGTCTAACTACCAGTGCACATTAAGATCTCATTGGCCACCGTGCACTGGTCTATTTGGATCTAAATTATTTCTTTGGCGAATACCCGGGAAGCCGGGGTAAATTTGACCTACTTTGGCTCCAAATTAATCTTTCTCCCCTGAAAGGTCATAGGGGCAGGTCGGGCTACTATAACCTCGTGAAGAGGCCAGTAGGACCTGTAAATAAACTCTGAAATACACACACACAGGTCATTCGGATCGTTAATCTCGTGGCAAACGGACGTGTTTCTTGCGTTAATCGGATTATTGGATTAGCTTAACTAATTTTTATCTTACAACCGCGTTCTTCAACTTAGAGTCTTAGAAAATCTCGTAACAAGCTCAATCTTAAGTCAGGGTCTATCCTCTGAGGTCCTACTTCGGGGAAAGTGCTCTAACAGCAATAAGCTCCAAGTGGATCAGTGTTAGGAAATTAAGGGAAGATAAGAATTATTCAAATCAATAGAATCATAGTTTTCTTTCTTTTTTACTTTTTTACAGTGTCTTTAGGAACAAATCTGTCAGAAATTACTTAATCGGTGAACTAGTGAACCATAAGTAATTACAGGGATTTATAGAGGATAACTAAATAGGATAACCCAAGTCGGATCAATATCATTAGTGATTTAATCAGTGATTTAATTAGTGGTTTAATCTCTCTGAAGTGTGATAAAGTGGGTGGATTTTGAGAACAAAGAAGGGTCGCGGAAGTAGTAAGTCTTGCCAAGTGCCAAATCTAACATTGTTTACCACTTTTAACCCATTGAACTAATCCTTTTTCTCAACAGTTAAACAGTTAAACTAGTTTTAGGTAGAAGTACATTGACTGTACTTCCAGATTTCAGAAATTAACTTGGGTTTTAACTTTTCTTAGTTTACCTCATTAGCAAGCCAGTAACATTCCGGTTTAATACAACCGCGCAACTGCCGGTATCTCAATCACGTCCGCGCGCTCTTAGTTCCAATATAGGTGACCTACTTTAGAAGTACAGACTCAAACCGCCGATAATACAGCGTAGATCGTGTACTAATAAGACCAACCCACAAGGGGAAAAATGCAACGTGTCACAAAAACTTTAACAATGAAAACGTATGCCAATGTAACCGCTACGTTAATGATGACTCCAAAGATTCAAAAATCTTCTTTCCGCGCCGGTACACAGTCACGTTGACCCCTAAGGAACCCCTAACCCCCAATGAACACGTCCCGCGTAACTCGGATCCAAGCCCGGATACTATCCCTGATTCTATCCCTAACTCCCCCCAATTCACGGCCACTCTGATAACAAATGACGCGACGCATCAGACAAACTCTACCCCCTCAAAGGTCAATCAAACCCTCAATGACAAGCCGGTGAATGTACCTAATGAACCTCCCAGGCCTCAGTCCGCTAGGCAATCTAACAACTATGACCCTGGACAGGCAATATGGCTCACCCTCTGCCTTGGCACTGTAGCGGCGATATTCCCGCGCAACAAGGCCAAGGCAATTGGTGAAGCTTTTGTGAAGTTCGTTGGATCAGAACAAACCAAACCGCTTAAGGAAGTAAAATCCGGACTGCTATTTAAAATAAGAAAAGACGCGATCAATAAAGCACATCATTTTTCCTATGGTAACTACGACTTTAAACTGACCGAACAACCAAAACTAGGCAAAGGCATAATTCATGTCCCCCAAAATGCGAACATCGAGAAGCTAAAGAATGACCTAAAATCTAAACCAAATGTAGAGGCCGTCCATAGTGGAGCAAGAAACAAATTTATAACAGTTCCGTTTAAATCCGAAAACGCGCCAACCAATATCCTAGGCCACAGCGTTAAGCCCGCACTATTCGCCAGCCTTCGGTGCTTTAAGTGTCAGATGTTCGGCCATGCATCGCATGTATGCAAAAACAATGCGAAATGCCCACACTGCGCGGGTAACCACTCGCACGCGTCGTGCACATCAAGGAACACTAGGAAGTGCGCAAACTGTGGTGGAGGCCACAGCGCGGCGTATAAGGGGTGCCCAGTGTACCTCAAGTACCAAACCACAATCAACAACAAAAACCTTCGACTTACTTACAACTACCTTAATAACATGACTACAACAAATCAGCGCCCTAATCTAGAACAAATTGCTAAACAACTGGTAGGTAAATCTGAAGTAGAAATACTAACTATTCTCAAAAATAAATTCCCTGAAAGAGAGGCTGAGCAACTCAACATCAAACCAACACCGCCCGTGCAACCATCACCAACGCCCGTTCAACCAACAAAACCAAAACAGGTCATGAACCCTCCTCCCACACAACAACAACAATCACAGCAAACAAAAACCCACAACCCAACCATTAACGCAAACAACCCGGTCACCCCCAAACAACAACAACAACAAACACCACGACGCACACAACACCAACGTCATTACAGGCAACCTAAAAACCATGAGAGCTCGCCTCTACACATCCATAGGAAAAAACTTAATCTGAACCGGTACCGCCCGAATCCTATCATCATGCGACATAGCCAGCACAAGAGGCAAGCGCTCGCGCCGCCGTTCCCTATATACTTCCGCCACGCGTACGGTTTATATTAATAGAACAACCCCTTAAGCTTGTACAATCTCCCAATACAAGCCCCTCAATGACTGCGACAGCACCAAATATTACTTCAAATCTTACCGTAATGTCGTGGAACGCCCGAGGGGTTGGCTGTCATGAAACCAATAACAAATTGTATGAGCTCCAAAATTATGTAAATAATAATGAGATACATGTTGTATGCATCCAACAAACAAACTTTAGAAGCAAAAATAAACAAGTTCAATTAAAAGGATACCAAGAACCCGTGAGATCAATAGAAGGAAAAAAGGCAACAGCCACGGGGGTAGCTATATATGTAAAATTGGGAATCCCATTTACTGAAATCAAGATTAACCAAGATTGCCCGATTGAGTCGTGTGCTATCACACTCTACCTCGATAAAAACCTGTCCTTTCGTATCCAATGTGTCTACGCTCAAACTGTAGAAAATACTCTCAAAAACTACTCAAAATTTTTTCACTCTTTAGACCATAGACAAAACAATATTATCATTGGCGATTTTAACCTCAAACACCCTTGCTGGAACCGCGAGGGCGATCCACGATGTGATGATCATGCGGAAAATCTATTAAAATTACTAAATAACACAAGCCTCAATTTCTTAAACGACGGGCAGGTCACGAGACTGGCCGACCGCGCCGGCCATTCTGACAGCGCGATCGATCTCGCCCTTATATCAGCTAAATTACAAGCGATAAGCGACTTTAATGTACTCGACAATTCATTTGGTAGCGACCATCTCCCTATCGTGGTGTATTTAAAACTGAAAATTGAACACACCCTTCCGTCAATACAACATAAGTGGAAAATCCACAAGGCTACACCTGATCAATGGAATAACTTTAAAGTTCAATGCAATAACGAATTTCTGCCCAACGAAGATAACACTGACTCTAACACTCACGTCCATTCCTATCTAAATAAACTCACGACAGCGCTAGACAATTCTATTCCTATAGCCAAAAAAAACCTAAAAAAATTAAACGCTCAGTACCTTGGTGGAACGAGGAATGTGAAACCGCTATTAAATACCGAGAAAAATGCAGGAAAAAATGCATCAGAATCAGAACGGGCCCCAAATATGAAAAACTTAAAGAAGCCCGCGCTAAGGTAAAACAAGTAATTAAAAAAGCAAAACTAGATAGCTGGAACGATTTCTGTTACAATCTCTCGTATAAAACCACTAGCAAAGAACTTTGGTCTCAAGTACACCGTATGCAAGGCAGACCGCCTCCTATAACTCCGATATTCCGCATCAATAATGAAATACTTGTAACAAACGCCGATAAAGCTACGGCCTTAGTACACCACTACCAAACGGTAAGCAGCGACGAAGGCTACTCTCGAGCCTTCATAGCGCGAAAACTTAAAACTAAAAATGAATTTCCAGAATGACTCGAATTTCATACACAGACCAAAACTCACAAATACAATTCGCCTTTTAGCTTATTCGAACTAGAAACAGCCTTACTGACTTGTAAAAACGGCGCGCCAGGTGATGATAATATACATTACAAAATACTGAAACAACTCCCTCTCTCTGCAAAACAAGAGCTCCTTGCCTTATACAATAAATCGTGGGCCGATGGCACCCTCCCTGATGAATGGCATGAGGCAACAATTATACCGATCCTCAAACCTAATAAACCCAAAGAATCTCCAGCCTCATACCGGCCGATCTCGTTAACATCAACATTTACAAAACTAATGCAAAAAATGATTAAACCCCGATTATGCGCTTATCTTGAAAAACACAACATAATTTCGAAAAATCAATCAGGGTGTAGAGCTCACCACTCGTGCGAAGATCATATAGTGCGCCTCGAAGCCGACATCAGAAGAGCGCAAAATCGAGGCCAATCGGTAGCAGCCGTTTTCTTAGATCTCACTGCCGCGTTCGATAAATTATGGAATGAACATGCGATTCTTATGCTACATACACTAGGTATAGAGGGCACCATGCTCAAATGGCTCGCAGCCTTCCTCACAACGCGGAAAATAAAAGTAAGACTACATGACGTGACTTCCGAAACGGTCGACACAACAAACGGCTGCCCCCAGGGAAGTGTTCTCTCACCCATATTATTTTCCGTTACAATGAACTCGCTAGAACGCACGATTCATAAGCATAATGCACAAAATAAAACAGGCCTAATTGATCTTTCCCTCTTTGTAGATGACAGTGCCATATGGACTACCTCATGGTCGCCTAAACTAGCAATTGATTAAATTCAAAACGCCCTGACTGCCATAGAAACTTGGAGTGCATCATAAGGCTTTCAAATTAATCCCTCTAAAACTCAAGCAATCGTTTTTTCTAACCGTGCATCCAAAACAACTTCTAAAAAAATCACAGAACTCCCGCTATTAACACTATGTGGCGCTACGCTCCCGCACCTCGACAAAATTACTTTCCTAGGAATGACATTTGATAAATACCTAACATGGGAAGAACACATCCTCAAATTAACAGTGCGCTTCCAGAAAGATCTTAATTTTCTCAAATGCATCCAAAAAAATAACTGGGGCACAGACAAGAAAGCACTGATGAGTATTTACAAAGCCACTATCTGGGCAAAGATAAATTTCGGAAGCATAGCATATAACTCAGCCAGCGATACACTACTTAAAAAGCTACACGTTATCCAAAACACGGCACTCAAAATAATCACGGGCACACGTAAAACCACAAGCACCGTTCTTATCCATCTCGAGTGTGGAATGCTTGACCTGGACCATCAAAGGCAAATAAATCAAATGAAGTATAGACCGTTCCATAATCGATAAATTGACCGCCGCCATATTGTCAGTCACGGGACTTTCCGCCATTACACTGCTGCTAACTGGTGCGAGACTGCGATTCCAAAAGCCAAAAATATGGCGTACCATTTGGGTCAAAAGTCAACAAGACCTACTAGGTTAAAAGAAAATGTACGTCGACGTACAATATGTACGTCGACGTACAAAAATTGTACGTCGACGTACAAAATTGTACGTCGACGTACAATTTTATCGACCCTTGAGTGTTAGCCAATCAGAAGACGCCTTACATCTGTTGCTTTGATCCGCATATTAAACATTCACCGTGGAATTGTAAAAAATGGCGGCCTCCATACAATCATTCGGTTCTGGAAAAAAAACACCTGTTTGACAACAATTATAGTCCAAAAAACTAATGTCAGTCAAAGAGAACATGAGGAATTATTCTTTATATCGGTTTCCTTTACTTATCAGTAATGTCATAGTGGTTTTCAATTGAAATAATGCTCTATTTTACGAAATTCCCCTTCGTCCAAAATTTCCCTATCCGAAATCGTTTACTCGAGTACTGTAAAACCAGATGTTTAATCCTTTTGTGTTTTTATTTATTTATTTTAATCGAAATTGATAAGACACCACCCGATAGCTTGTACGGTATGGGATGGGTCGCTTTCCCCGTGCGGACTTGCTCACACGACCGGAGGACGCCGACTTTCGGTGAATAGCTAGTTGCAATAATCCAACTCCCAGCTATATTGACCCTCCGGGTCGCTGAGCTGTATGAATGTACTCATAAAATCTCAGAGCATACAAGAAGAACTAGGTGAATAGCATACTATGACGTCGGACGAAAATGGCAGATGACCAAAACATGATATTGGAGGCAGGATAAAACTGTTCTTGATGTATTATAACTAGGTAGGTTTATGTTGTTTTATTTGTTACTTCTTTGTACAAGCAACAATAGCTAAATATATTTGGTAGTCAAAGGTTGTAAAGCTTAAAACATTATAGGAATCTACATCAACCCTGCTTGGCTACATGCATTTTAAAGTTAGACATGAAGGCTGACAGTAATGAATATCAGCTTATAAAATGGGTCTGCCTTTCACGTCAATCTAGTTAGACTAATCTAAAAGTAGCATTCATTTCGATTTGTCGCCGGGTGGTGAAAAATGTGTGGCCAGTCCGGGACTCGAACCTGGGACACTTACTTACAGGGCGAATGCTCTCCCGACTGAGTTTACCGGGCCGCCACACATCTTTTAACCAATCCCGCATAAGTTCGGTAGAGTGACAGATTTAAGCATTCTAAAGGCTGTTTTGTCCACTCTAGTACATGTTCTGTATTTCTCTGCGTATTTACTCTGTAAAGACTCGCTAGTATTTTAATGATTGTGAAAGTTGGGTGGTTTGTTTTAGAGAAGTTATTATTTTTGTGATGCTTCAACCAATTCGTCAATGAGTTTTGAAAAGTATGAGTATCAGCTAGATTTAATTGACAGTTATATATAATTGTGACAGCTATATTTAACTGCTAAATGAAAATCTTACTTTTGTTTTCAAACACAAGAAATTGCAACAAATTAAGACCACAAAATTGATGAAAGGATGCCCCCCTCCCCTTTTGTTTTCACTGTCGTCAAAGGGCATGTAGCTCTAACTGACGCAAGTGCCCGGATGTTGCGATATTAAGAATAGAAAAAAAATCCTTTTTTGCTAATATTAAAAGGCTTCGGGACTGGGATTGTTTCATATTTCCACCGAAATTCAAACCAAAAGCCCATGCATTAGCATGCAATTTAATACAATCGTGTGCAAGCTGAAAACAATAATTGATTTGTTTGTTTTCACTAATTACGGATTAAATTGTTTATCAGAACTTATTCAAATGATCGCGTCAATCACTTTTTGGTGTTACCGCACATCTGTAATAGACATTCACAGTTTGTTTTACATTATTTCAATAGGGCGGTAAAGACTTGACACCTTTATGGCATGTTTAATCCGATTATTGATAATTGCGGGAGCTGAATGTGTGACATCAACCTGTTTGCGGCTTTCTTCAAAGGTAAAACATGCTCAATAATTAATGTCGGTCCGGTCTCCCAATTAAAAGATTCCATCCTAATAAACTGCAAATTTACTTATTTACTGCAAATTAAAGCAGATGCATGTTGACATGCTCTGCTCAAAATGCAAAGTGTTTCTGTCAAATGTATAAAATACAACATAGACTGTTGAATATTACCATAACCATTGCATCAAATATGGAGTTCGTTTGAAGTCCGAGAGGCGTTGCAAAGCTTTGTTACAAAGGTTTTTCATTCACCAAGAAAAAGGAAACCAATTCGACTAGTCGTAAGATATTTATGTCACGCTATGTATCAAAGATTCAAATATTTCAAATGCATTTTACAATAGATTTAAATAACTCTCATCAGCCATCAGCTTGTAATTCACAATTTTTACGCTTTGTCACATGAATCAGGTAATTTTAATTAATTTTTACTTTGAGTTTGTATTTACACCACAATTTGTTTGCAAAACAAGCAGGAATAATTAAAAATACAGGGAAATGTCATTTTGAATTGAAAACACTTGAGCACATGGTAGGTTACTTTAAATAGAAATAAAGTCATACATGTATGACTGTGGAATCTCATGAGATTTTCATTTAAGCAATGTCTGTCGTATCGCTGTTTTTTTCGATATATATAACTGTCAACTTTTCGGGAATTTCTGGTTACAGAACTGCCTGGAACAGACGCTAGTCCCAAAGGGGGCACTTATCCGCCCTTTGAATTATTGTGAGGGGGCAGATATCCACATACTTAATTCCAACAGGGGGGCACTTATCCGTCCCCTTAAAATTAGGGGGCACTTCTCCGGGGAGCACTTCTCCGAGGGGGGGGGCCCTCTCCGTATACGAAAAGTTGGCATTACTTCATCAGATATGTGGACTTAATTTTTTGCAGTTTCTTATGTTTCAATTAAAAAGTAAGAATTTCGTGCATTCATGCATCATTAAGCAGTTAAATATAGCTGCCACAGAGATCCAGAGGGGTAAGGGCCATGACCCTTTGGAATTGGACAAATATGTTATTTTAAATGTATACCAGGAGATAAAAGTTGCGTAGAGGAACTTGGCACCAAATAAGGATTCTGAAAGTCAAAAGCAGTTATATAAGATACCCAAAAGGGGTCAATACACAGGGAGCCAAATCAAAATTCCAAGTTTTTAAACAGATGTTTAGTTAATTATATAGATGGTCCAGATGAAATTGTGTAAAGAGGTTCTGATTAAATATTGAAGAGGGCCTAATCAAATATTGCAGAAGGGGGTCCGAGCAATAAGTCACAAGTTAGGTTTTGTATTTAAACAGGAGAATCATGCGGCAATTCCACATCCTCCCTTGTGTATAGGGGGAGAGGGGGGTCTTATTATTCAGGGGAAGGCGATATGTGGTAATAATTCCACATGTCTGAATGGAATTCATTCATATATCAAAATGTTTATCTTTATGATCTCAAGGTCAAGTTTGAATCTGGGTCATATGGGGTCAGAAACTAGGTCTATGATAGAAAAGGCTTGTACCCACTCACATACCCACTCACATTTCTATGCCAAAACACTCATTGCTGTGGCATTGCATTTTACAAATGCATTTTTTTTAATAAAGCACTCAGTCATTACATTTTCGCTTTTACATTGTCTGAAAAATATGAAATTTGACTAACAGACCGTGACCAATATTTATTTTTTTTAAATAGTTTAGTTGCATGTACATATGAACACTCAGCTTTCTAGCAGAAAGTTTTTTTGTTTTTTTTTCTGTCTGTGGATATTCCAGTGACACGGGAGGACCCAAGTCATTTTTACCTGGCTCCTAAATTTCCTGGCTCAACCATGGTGTCTTAAGCTGTGGCAAGAGGCAAGCTCCCTTAAATGGCATTTGCCACCTCTGGTCCCTGTTTGCCTGTTTCACACCTATGGCCCCTGTCTGCCTGTTTCACACCTCTTGGCCCGGCCTACCAGTCAGTACACTGTCCCTGCCCATGTCTGTTCAATAACAGTAGTGTCAGCAGTTTCACACCTACCAATACACAAGTTTGTATTTATACTAAGTCCTTATTTTAAATAAAATAATGGCTAAAATAAAGATAAAATTGTAATAACTGCTGTAACCAATATTGCTGTTAATGGGAACATCCTTATAGTGTAAGGAAACACACCTTTCCATATGGAGAGGAAATACAGGTTCAAATCCTGGTGGGGATCCCATATAAGCAGCAACTCACATAATGCAGATATAAATTATACAAACATGACTTTGTGTTGTCATAATGTATGTTACTTAATATTCATATTAAAAAATACAGTTTGGAAAATTTTCTCTATCACACACATACATACACAGTAATTGCATGTTGTTTTACTTTATATCGTGTATCATTAGTATTAGGGCACCATCATTAGCTTCACACCATATCAGATGTCAAAAACAAAGGCCCGTAACTCTGTCCTGGCAATTTATCATTATTATAACCCCTTTTTACTTTAAAAAGAAAAGGGTTTGTTTTCAGCAAGTTTGCATCTTTGTTTCTACTACAGAATCAAATAAAACATACTTTTTCTTACTTTATTTCCAAGTCAGGATATACGCCGTATATCTTTTTTAAAGATATTTCTTGTTTAGTTGTATCATCCAATGCACACGGTATTGTATTTGTATGATGGTTCAAGATCATCTTGAGAGGCGAATTTCTCATCGCAAATGGATTATAGTTATATTAAAGACAAGGCAATCGCGTGAAATATATATATTGCCGGTAGAAACATTTATATACATATATGTTATAAAAGATGCATGCAGTTAAACGCTTTACCAGCGAGTACCCCAATTACTAGAACTATTCGATATACATGCATAGCTCTACAATTGCTTGATCGGCATAGATTCTGTCTGATATCTTTCCGAAATTTCATGGACCTTTTCGACAATCAAGCCGATCATCGCGACTGGGTCTAGTATTTATTGAAGGCTAGTGACCAATTGCCTATACTATAAAGGACAATACATACAACACGAAGTAAAACATTCAAAACAAGACTATTGCCAAGCAATGATGTCCCCTACCGGCTCCACCATTGTCAGATTTTTTTTATTTTTTTTAAGTATTTGTTGCCATAGCAACCAGAATTCTTGACGTATGAACAAAATGAAATGACGTGCACAATATCTATATTGCCATCTATCCATGTTTAAAGTTTCATGAACAAATATGAAGAACTTTTAAAGTTATCGCAGGATCCAGAAAAGTGTGACTGAAGGACAGACACACAGAGCGCAAACCATAAGTCCCCTCCGGTGAAACCGGTAGGGGACAAATTATGACATCTTTAAATTGATAGTTTCAAAGCCATCAAAGCGGTGATTTCAGATTAAATATTATGGTATGGGATTGGAAAAAGAACGACACTGGTACATGTCGCCATATTCTCAATATTCATTTTTGTTTCAGTGGCAGCAGTTTTAACCGGCTAAAATACATGTCAAGCCTCACACCTCGCCCAGAATAAATCACAAAACATAAATCACATTCAACTAAAAAACAAACATTGACATCAATAAATTGGTAACTCAAATTAAAAAGCAATTCAAGAGAATATAGATATATCCTATTGCATTTTAAATACTCAAGGGTATAATATTGCTATCACAGCAACAGAATTACAACTTTCAGAGGTGGGATAAATTAAAGTGCCTCGCTCTGTAAAAAGATGGTTTTATGCATGTGCTTAAATTTCAGATCACACAAATGTTATCATTACTTAAATTAAACATTTAAAATTTTCAAAATTGTAAGTATTGACAATGTTAAATGATTATTAAAGTTCAAGTTAGTGGCTTATCAAATAACTATTTGTTTTATGACTAACATTTGTTTGTCATAATCGTATTTAAATTTTATGTTTTATTATATATATCTTATTTTTATGCCCCCGAGGGTGGGCATATAACTAGTGATCGCACTGTCCATCTGAAATTCCGTCACACTTAAAGTTTGCGTTTAGGTTTCGAAAAATGTGGAAAAAGAGGGCATACATGTGTATGTCATCCTATAATGACAAGCCTTGTTTTAACGCACAATTTTATCTTTATTTTAGCCATTATTTTATTTAAAATAAGGACTTTGTCTAAATACAAACTTGTGTATTGGTAGGTGTGAAACTGCTGACACTATTGTTAGTAAACAGGCAGATAGGGACCAGAGGTGTCAAATGCCATTTAAGGGAGCTTGCCTCTTGCCACAGCTTAAGACACCATGGTTGAGCCAGAAAATTTAGGAGCCAGGTAAAAATGACATGGGTCCTTTCGTGTCACTGGAATATACATGGTATTTGGGATGTTTTTAATAAAGGTTTCTTATAAGCGTATGAATTCAACTTGATTTGATTGGATTATGGTTATTTGCTTTTTTATTTAAACTCACATTATTTCTTTTTTCCCAACAGTTGTGTTTCGTGTTCGTGTGAGGAACTATAACATTATTTCTTTTTTCCCAACAGTTGTGTTTTGTGTTCGTGTGAGGAACTATACTTAACACAGATTTGAGAAACAAAATGTAAGTTGATTTCAAACTTTACATTAAAATTACAATTCTTTTATAAGCAATTCTTTATTTATATAAATTCATTTACTTCAAATATTCTGTTTATTCCAATTTACTGTGACATTGTAATGATGTTACCATTTTTAGGAAAGAACATTGAGCGTATAATATTTTTATTACGGAGTTATTATCATAAAAGTTTATGCTTAATAAGGTTATAACATAGCACATTATGTGCGTACATCATTTAATATAATTAATTATTAATTTGTATGTCAGTATTAATTGTAACTCAGTTTTATATAAGTATTTTTTGTGACTCAGTTTTGTATCAGTATTCATTATATATATAAGCATGCAGTTTTATATAAATATGCATTGGAAATTACAAGTTTAAATCATTATTTATTGAGACTCAGTTTTGAGTCATTGTGACTCACATTGAAATGATACCATTTTTGCAAAAGAACATGGACTGGATATTGATTTTATTAATACTTAATATTAATGTCTTTTTTAAGGAGTTATTTATCATACATTTAATTTAATAAGTTATTAAGTTGTATATCAGTATTAATTGTTGTTTTGCAGTTTTATATTAGAATTTTTTTGTTACTCAGTTTTGTATCAGTATTAATTGGGATGCAGTTTTATATCAGTATGAATTGCATGATACTCAGTTATATATCAATGTGCACTGGAAATAAGTTTAACCCTTTCCTGCTTGGAAGCAAAGTGAAAATGGCTATATGCAACCAGAACAGCATGCAAGTAACTCGAAGTCTGTTCTTGTTTTACACTGTTTCCTGCTCATCAGTATCTTAAGGTTGGGAATGAAGCCTAAAATTTACAATATTTGATTTTGTAAGGGAAAAAAAAACACGCTTCCAAATTGATCTGAGTGTTTAAGGGTTTAATCATTGTCTATTGAGACATTTTTAGCTCATCTATTTTTTTTCCGGTTTAGTTTTGCGTTTAGGTACACTTTTCTCATAAAGTATGAAGAGCTGTGTGGGGGTTCTACCTCTTTCACTGCTCAACCTGTGGCAGTTCCAGCCCTCACGGAATATGTCTAACGCTCGCTGGACACGAGGCACAAACACGTGATGAAGGCACCACATGTGCACTGGATTTGTCAAATCCAACTGTCCAGACTCCTCAAGATGTGAAAACAATCCGTGAAACACGTTTGTTGCACTGGCAAACAGGTCACGCCACATGCGTTCAATCCGCTGATTGTGGACGCTCCTTCCCGTGATGAAAGAACCCCGACGAGGTCCACGATGCGCTACCATAAACGCCCCAACGCCGGTATTTTCCAGCCCGTGATCGCTGCGGACTCTTGATGGGACACCATAGCACTGGGTGCCTGTCATGAAGGCTTTTGTCATCGTGGTAGCCTTGTTGTTGGTTGCAGCTTGGAGGAAAACACACATCCGCGAGAAGCCATCAATGCCTCCGTGTATGACAAAACCCCATCTGAAAAAAAATAAAAAATTGTACATACTTGAATAGATATTACAATGTAAATGTACTAAAATTGCAAAGTATTTTGTTTGATTTGGTGTTTATATATGGCCTCAAGTGGAATGGCGTAACAAGTCAAACCAAAATAATTGGGCCCAAATTAGTCACAAAATTCAAATCTGTTGAATATACCTTCTTATCTTACTGTAACCCAAATTTTAAGTTTTTAATCTTATACAATTTAGGCAGAAATTGAAGAAAACTGATACACAGTTTCCACAACATTCTAAAAAAAGCTGAAATTAGGAAAATGGAATTTTGAGCAATTAGAGCAATTTAATGCATCTTTTTGGCATATAACGCAATATTTAAATGCCTCCCCAATCAACAAACAACACCAAAATTGCACAAAATATGTGTTAGATAACATTTAAAATTTAGTTTGATGTCATTTATTTTTCACAATTTCTGCCAAAATTTAACTGAAAATTATCCAAAATTCCACTATGTCAGCTTTTTTTTTAGATGCTTGTTCAATATGGAAACAGCAAAGATTTTTTTTTTAAATATTCTAAGTTCATTGAGGTAACGGTAATATAAAAGGTTTATATACTTTCTCACATGATTTTTGATATTAGGGCCAAAAACAGCCTTTCAAGTCCCCACCCCTTTCAAGATGATTTAAGAAAAAATATTGCCTCTAAAGCGTTAACAAGGTTTTTCTATTATTTAACCTAGTGACCTTACTTCTAACTTGACTTAGATAATAAGATATCACCAAGGTTAACATTTTGACCAAAGGTATTTATTTAATCAACCTATTTAATCTTAATTTGTTAAAAATACGAATCATAGTAATTTTGTACCTTATCAATTTGTGGTTTCCATCTATGTGCCACAATGAGTTTGGACCAGCAACATTGTACACCCTTCGCCGAATCGAGTGACACCATCGCATGGCTACAGCTGCTTCGTCAACCCGGATCAGACTGTCAGCAACACGTTGTCTTTGCACCCGATGTCCTAGACTCTGAAGATGTCCCTGAACCATTCGTTGCCCAAGTGTCTGATTGCCATCTGTTATCTCTCGGACCAGATTGTCAAGTTCCTCGTTGGAGATGCTTGAGTACCTTCCTCTGATGCTTATACCATATGACCTGAAAATATATAATAGAGAATATTTGTTTATTTTGAGTGAATATGAAATATATACCTCACTGAGAAGGGAGAAAATATGTTTTGCTGTATGTTTGTGCCTTTGCAGCAATCAAGATCTTGTGTTGTGGCTCCCCATGCAGTGCAATCTGACTAAAGTACTCGATTTTCCCTTCGTCCAGATCTTGAGTTGAGATTGTTTTTCTATTTTAAACAATCAGTTTTACCAAATCGCTATACAAGTATTCATTTAAATAACATGTTTCAACTGCACTTCTGTATCTTCAATAATATAACATTGTTGCCTTATACAACACTTGCATTATCTGAGAAACTGTCTTGCAGTTGTTCATTTTGAATTTTAGGTTGATTTTAATTCGTAAAAGAAGTACTTAATGACTTCATTTTATAAAAAAATGAAATCACTTCCTAAAAATTGCCACCTTGTGATTAATGTACCTAACTAATACCCATTTAACATTCAATAATAATGTGTCAAAAGGGCATAATATTATCTGTATATTAAAACATTTTCCAGTGGTTTCGGTTTTTTGGGACACCCTGCATACACAATGTTTTTTCAATTGACTGGATAACATACCTGAGGCTGCGCTTAATAACAGAATCTGACACCTGAAGCAGACTAGCAATAGCTCTTCGTTTGAAGCCTGCTTCAACTAGATACCCCAGCTGCTCTCGACTAATGACGTAAAGTGGTCTGCCTCTGGTTGTAGTCTGTTTTGCGGCGAAGAAACCAACGAGAGGCTGCAGCGTCCTGAAAAGATAAAATCAACAAAAGTTACAACACAAATAATATTATATTATAGCGGTTACTAGATTTACCAAAAGCGCGCGCTTTCGGTATCGGTACCGAAAGCGCAAAAGCATTACCGAAAGCGCACTGTAAAATGTATGTTATGGAAATAATCAGTAAATCAGTTAAATTTCCAATTGAAGTATAACTGAAAACTTGTGTATAAATGCATTTTTCATGGAATATTTCGTACAAATTTGTTCTCAAGCGCGCAACATTATGACAACTAACGCTGTATAAGTACAGAAAGAGCAATGTCAGTACCGAACCCGCACTGTATAATGTAAATTACGGGGAAAAAACTATTAAAGAATTACCAAAAACATGTTTATTAATGCATTTTCCATGGACTTAACCGTACAAAATCGATCTTAAGCACACTACATTGTGTCAAATAACGCTTTCGCCTACTAAAACAGCATGCCGCAATGATGACGGAAATCAATTGTGTGACAATAAACACGAAGCAACGAACCAGTCTTTGTCTGATTATTTGTTGTTTTGTTAACCAACCAACAACTGAATGCTCCTGTAAACAAGTGCATAGAAATATTAACTGTATCAAGATAATCACTTTTGTTGATATTATGATTAGTTATAATAGTAATAACAAGAGCACCGCCTACGACTCAAAGTCAATGTACGTTGGATTATTTCATCTTATTACCTAATTGGTCGAGGATTGGTTTAAGATATTGCAGGCTTCGCGAAAGCCGGTCAATAGAAACAAATAGTCCGCAAGTAATTGGATCGAAAATTATTAAAATGGTCAGGGAAAATACTAACCTCTTTCGCTCTTCAATTGTCGACATCAACGAGTCGATAATCTCACACAACCGTTCAAAAATGGGATAACGGGTACACATACGTCGTGCATTCCGACTTAATGCTGTCAAAGTGATAAGACTAGCTTCACACAAATTTGCATCTGTATCTTGCGTCATTAAATTTCTACATAAAGAGTGAATAATGCGAGTTGCTTCTTCTCGAAAACCTTCGACGTCCGCCATATTTTTTTGGAAACCGGATATGGACTAGACCGGTCTTAGGACTTAATAATATTTATTACTTGAAACGATTTTAGAATAAATACCGTCAAGTATAGATACTTATTTATTTATTTTTTATTATTTCACTTTTGATATTTTTATCCATTTTGTCCTCAATTAAAAAGTTTTTTTTTAAAACGATTATTATGAATAAGTCTGAAGGAAAAGCGGCTCAAGAGACGAGTGGTTTGATTGGCTGTTCAGAAAAATTGTACGTCGACGTACAATATGTACGTCGACGTACAATATGTACGTCGACGTACATTTTTTGTACGTCGACGTACATATTGTACGTCGACGTACAAATTGTACGTCGACGTACAATTTTGTACGTCGACGTACAAAAAAATGTACGTCGACGTACATATTGTACGTCGACGTACATTTTCATTTAACCTAGTTGGTCTTGTTGACTTTTGACCCAAATGGTACGCCATACAAAAACGTAGAGAATACCCGCTTAACCGTTGTCGGATAAATAAATTACTTAATGAATTAATGTGAGGCGATTATCACATTTTTGTTGTTTAAATGATTGTTTGAAGTTGAGATTGATTGTTACAAATAAAATGTTTAAAATGCTTTCGTGTATTTGTTTTTTTTATATTTGTAATCAAGTGGTAATCATCGGCGAAAATTTGCCGGTTCAGTCGCTCATACTATGTCTTTGATTAGACTTGTTACTGTTAACGTTTCACAAACAATTCACCCATGTATTGTTGTGTTGATTTTAATAGCCGCAACATCAAGCAATTTATATTTTAATTAATACTTATTAAAGATTCTCGCGCAATTAATTACCGCTAATTGTTTGTAATTGGTCTCATGTGGTAAAAATCTACATTCCAAAATCATAACATATTATATTAAGTATGATATTTTTGATACGCCTTCCTTTATTTTTCTTGTTCTAACTGATATCAAAGATAAAAAATTGTGGTTTGGATTTATATTTAATTTTTTTTAGATGGAATTTTGTCACGTTAAAAAAACGAGCTTTTTATCATGAGAGAGTGATATTGATCTTGACGATATTTTATGTGATTATTCGGAAGATGAAGAGAATGTGATCTATGTGATATATCAATATTTTCATCTGTGAATCATTTAACAGCTATAAAGCTAAAAAATGTATTTTATAGGTCTTTGAAGCAACGCAAAACATATGGATAACGACACCAAATGTTTAGTCAATTAATCCACACAAAAAAACTCCGAAAAAAACACCTAAATAATATTTCAAAAATATATTATTAAGCCCCAAACGTATTTATTAAAAAATTTATTTGCAACTTTAAAAACGCGGCATAAGCATCAAATTAAAGATTATCTGAAGACTGAAAGGCCGACAATTTGACACAACAAAGAGCTCTATGCATAAGCCGTAATATTTTTTGCAGAAAAGCTTCAATAAATTACAATAGTAATACATCTAATTATAAAAATATAATTATGAATGGCATGAGTACGTTAGTGTGATAAACACGTGAGTAATAGAAAGTATAAGGGGTGCATTGAAAATAAACGTACTACAAAGCCCTATTAAAAGCGAAGTGCATGACAGTATTAACATGTAATTTTAATTTGATGGGTTTTGTACAGAGAATGACGCTATTGAGGAATATTAACATACAACTGAAAAACACAACTTTACATGATGCAATTTGAACTGTGTATTCATGTATATTGAAAACTCGTTACTAGTGAGTATGAGTGGCAAATATCTAACATTTTAACACACATATATCTATATTAATATTTTTTTTAAACATTATTTACCCCCGTTCGTGTCAAATGTAATTTCTTGTTTTATGATGTCGTTCGTGCATTGCCGTAACATTAAATCTTCATACGAAATGACGTAGTTTTAATTAACCGATACCCGCTAAATACGCTAAATGTTATGTTTTTAGGTAAATTTTATAATTATCAAATTCTTTTCTTCATAAATTAAACCAGGGATTAAACGGGCTAGTATCTTTACGGTGTACAATTTCTGATATTCTATATTGGACATAACTTTTAATTTGTGCAATATGTAACATATCTAATGAACGCAACTGTTAAGTATGTCGGAGGTAAAATATTAAACCAAATGACTGCTTAATACTACCAGAAAGAGAAGACATGGTGGCATCATCAATTGTGTTTAATGACCAGACTGTCATCTGCCACCCAGTGTGGTTTATGAGGTTTACTCCCGATTGTCCCACATTTGTATTTTAAGAGTAAAATATCGATAACGGAAAATACAGGTAAGTTGCATATCTGGGGCTCGAAAAGGGGTATTTATTTCGTGTATTTATTTGATTAAATTAACAAAACATTAACACAAAAGTGTTTCTCGATAAATATTTTATTTTTATTTTCTTCCAATAGAGGGAATATAGACACACTTTATTAACATTTTATATTTAATCACCAATCGATTTAATATCTATAAAAATGAAATATGAATGTATTAAAAAATCAAACAATCTCAGGTAATTTGTTTATTTAACAATCTCCATTTAATCTTAATATTTCGATTCAAAGCATCAATCATTCAATCCGTTATTTAATCTCCCCTCTGAATAAAGATTCTGTATACTTTAATTCGAATGGCATACTAACACTACTTAGTTATAAGTAACACTGTTATAAGATCAATGAGTATACAAGTATACATATTAAAATACAAATCTGAATGCGTCAAGCAAAATGCTCATCCCTTCGTGTTTATTAGTAAATCATTGCGGCTTGGAATGCTCTTTAAGAAAAGGTATGGTTATGGGGGTGTCTACGCGCAAAAGTTTGACTTTATTTTTTGTTAAAGTTATTGCTTTTACATTGAATTTGTGCAGGAAATCTTTTGGTATGTTGTGACCTAAACTAACTTATGATAAAAATGAAATATCATCTGCAAGTGCAAAATATGACTGGGAAAGCAGATTTTTGGTCATTTCTTAGCAAAAGGGAAGAAAATAAGTGCATTAAATGCATGAATTCAGATTATTTGACCTGGAATAGTTGTTTTTCAAGTTGACCCCCACCCTTATATATTGGAATAAGGGCTAAATTGCTTTCCGACTTAAATTCAACCGCATATTGGTTGACCGTGTCGCGTTAATGTGTTACATGAAGTTAGAATTCAACGCCAGGGACTCCGTGATCGAGTAACGCAACTTCAACTTTTGCGAAAAGCATGAACATTCAAACAGAGCCCCATTTCACCGACATGGAATGGCAGGCATTTTTACAGTATGGACAGTGCAGCAGATGCTTAACTGAGCCAGCCTTCATATTTAGTACAATCATGAATTGAGCAAGATTTTATCACTTTATATTATTCATAAAAGTACACTTAAAATACATAAATGCATGTTTTTGTTTCATTTTTTTATCTTTTTCTATTGGGTATTTTGACTTTTTCAGGAAGAGGAATGTCTGCGACTAAGTCAAGGGCCACTGGATAAGGGTTGTTGATGGCAAAACAGGTAATAATATCATTTTGTTATCATGTACACAAGCAAATAAGCATATGTATGATGCTTTAGGTGTGAAAGACTGTCATAATCAGGATTGTGGTCACTCACACCCTTGCCGTCATGTAATTCTCCTCGCAGTTTGTATTGATAGTTCCGCGTCCTGACATGTAAAGCTCGTGCTTTGTTGGCAGCTGAAGTTGGCACTTAACAGGGTTATCCTTGTTCCTGAGCATGTATGCAGTACAGCTGAGTTGATTTGCTACTTGTTACCCTACAATTAGCTTGTTTTTGGTATTGTTTTCTCACAATATGCTTATATTCATGTTTCCGGCTTAAAATGGTGTCGCGCCTTACTTAAATATAGGATTGTTATAGCAAGTGTCCCCTTCATCATTTACCTTAGAGGGATTTTTTTGACAAAATTTGGCACTTTCAGCAACTTGTTTTGTTTTTTATTTGGTACATGCTTCTCTCATTCAGAGATTTAATGACAGTATTGTCCTTATTCTTTTTTCTTTGCATAGAAAGGTGACATGAATCATTGATATTTGTTGTGTTGAGAATTCTGCAGGAAGCTGTGTCCCCAAAAGAAGTACTAGAAACCCCTTTCAGGACACTGCCTTGATCTGAACTGCCTTTCTACCCCTGTTACTACATGGAACATCATTGCTAAGCTTATAATGCTTGCCTACATATGTGTTTTTTGTTCAATTTAACTTTTCCTTCCAGCTTAACCCCCCCCCCCCAACAAATGAGCATTGTATTCTTTCGCTTGGTTACAAACTCCCATTTGGACCAGATTGCCACCATAAAAATAGCCTAAAGTACTTATTTTGTGTCCAAAATATGAAAATTTGTATTGTCTTGAACCTCTAAATGAGAGCTGGCAATGCATTTTGACCATCTGCTGCAGTTAAAAGGCACCCATGACATTACATGCTAGAATATTTCATTGGCGGCTGGTAAATAAATGGGCACCGATCGACAAGGCGCTTTCAAGATTTTACACTTTTATTGGTGTGAAATAACAAGTTATTGGAAGCTTATTGATTTCTACACTTCAAAGTATCTTTGATCTCTCATTTTGACTAATTAGTTTATTGTCTTGGATGAAATTGGATTGTTTTTGCTTTGAAATTGGCATTTTTGGGATGATTAAAAAAAAACACACAAAAAAGACATTATCAAAATTGCTTAGAGTGAAAATATCTAACAAATTCATTCTTTCCCCACCACACATCAGCCCCACTTGCATGTCTTTTTGGTTTGTTTTGGTATTTT
The DNA here is from genome assembly GCF_020536995.1 of Dreissena polymorpha. Taxonomy (NCBI): domain Eukaryota; kingdom Metazoa; phylum Mollusca; class Bivalvia; order Myida; family Dreissenidae; genus Dreissena; species Dreissena polymorpha. The sequence continues at coordinate 106,405,839 of NC_068362.1, read as the reverse complement.
ATTGCAGATATTGAACACAACAGCTTTAAATCTTAAAGGGGCAGTTAAGCTTTAACAGGCCTAATATCGCCTTCTTCGGACTGAAAACACCCGCGTGTGAAAATATGATACAGAATGGCCAAATGGACAGCTAATCCAGCCAAACTTAATATATTGGTGCAATATGGATGGGATGATAATAATATGAAAGAAAAACACATTTCAGTAAAAATAAATTTCTCTTATAAACTAACTTATGATAAAAATGAAATATCATCTGCAAGTGCAAAATATGACTGGGAAAGCAGATTTTTGGTCATTTCTTAGCAAAAGGGAAGAAAATAAGTGCATTAAATGCATGAATTCAGATTATTTGACCTGGAATAGTTGTTTTTCAAGTTGACCCCCACCCTTATATATTGGAATAAGGGCTAAATTGCTTTCCGACTTAAATTCAACCGCATATTGGTTGACCGTGTCGCGTTAATGTGTTACATGAAGTTAGAATTCAACGCCAGGGACTCCGTGATCGAGTAACGCAACTTCAACTTTTGCGAAAAGCATGAACATTCAAACAGAGCCCCATTTCACCGACATGGAATGGCAGGCATTTTTACAGTATGGACAGTGCAGCAGATGCTTAACTGAGCCAGCCTTCATATTTAGTACAATCATGAATTGAGCAAGATTTTATCACTTTATATTATTCATAAAAGTACACTTAAAATACATAAATGCATGTTTTTGTTTCATTTTTTTATCTTTTTCTATTGGGTATTTTGACTTTTTCAGGAAGAGGAATGTCTGCGACTAAGTCAAGGGCCACTGGATAAGGGTTGTTGATGGCAAAACAGGTAATAATATCATTTGTTATCATGTACACAAGCAAATAAGCATATGTATGATGCTTTAGGTGTGAAAGACTGTCATAATCAGGATTGTGGTCACTCACACCCTTGCCGTCATGTAATTCTCCTCGCAGTTTGTATTGATAGTTCCGCGTCCTGACATGTAAAGCTCGTGCTTTGTTGGCAGCTGAAGTTGGCACTTAACAGGGTTATCCTTGTTCCTGAGCATGTATGCAGTACAGCTGAGTTGATTTGCTACTTGTTACCCTACAATTAGCTTGTTTTTGGTATTGTTTTCTCACAATATGCTTATATTCATGTTTCCGGCTTAAAATGGTGTCGCGCCTTACTTAAATATAGGATTGTTATAGCAAGTGTCCCCTTCATCATTTACCTTAGAGGGATTTTTTTGACAAAATTTGGCACTTTCAGCAACTTGTTTTGTTTTTTATTTGGTACATGCTTCTCTCATTCAGTGATTTAATGACAGTATTGTCCTTATTCTTTTTTCTTTGCATAGAAAGGTGACATGAATCATTGATATTTGGTGTGTTGAGAATTCTGCAGGAAGCTGTGTCCCCAAAAGAAGTACTAGAAACCCCTTTCAGGACACTGCCTTGATCTGAACTGCCTTTCTACCCCTGTTACTACATGGAACATCATTGCTAAGCTTATAATGCTTGCCTACATATGTGTTTTTTGTTCAATTTAACTTTTCCTTCCAGCTTAAACCCCCCCCCCCCCAACAAATGAGCATTGTATTCTTTCGCTTGGTTACAAACTCCCATTTGGACCAGATTGCCACCATAAAAATAGCCTAAAGTACTTATTTTGTGTCCAAAATATGAAAATTTGTATTGTCTTGAACCTCTAAATGAGAGCTGGCAATGCATTTTGACCATCTGCTGCAGTTAAAAGGCACCCATGACATTACATGCTAGAATATTTCATTGGCGGCTGGTAAATAAATGGGCACCGATCGACAAGGCGCTTTCAAGATTTTACACTTTTATTGGTGTGAAATAACAAGTTATTGGAAGCTTATTGATTTCTACACTTCAAAGTATCTTTGATCTCTCATTTTGACTAATTAGTTTATTGTCTTGGATGAAATTGGATTGTTTTTGCTTTGAAATTGGCATTTTTGGGATGATTAAAAAAAAACACACAAAAAAGACATTATCAAAATTGCTTAGAGTGAAAATATCTAACAAATTCATTCTTTCCCCACCACACATCAGCCCCACTTGCATGTCTTTTTGGTTTGTTTTGGTATTTTATTGCAGATATTGAACACAACAGCTTTAAATCTTAAAGGGGCAGTTAAGCTTTAACAGGCCTAATATCGCCTTCTTCGGACTGAAAACACCCGCGTGTGAAAATATGATACAGAATGGCCAAATGGACAGCTAATCCAGCCAAACTTAATATATTGGTGCAATATGGATGGGATGATAATAATATGAAAGAAAAACACATTTCAGTAAAAATAAATTTCTCTTATAGGTTACAATACACTAAATACTTTTGGTGTTCAATGCTATACCCTCTAAAAACAAAATCTTCATTTATTTGAAGACACAATTCTCTGTACGGGCACTTGCCATGACTTTATTTTTGAATATTTCTGTGTTCATGTGGTAGGGAAAACATTGTTGTATACTACAAATTCCCTGTTTTGCTTTTAGGTTGGAGACTACATAAGACTTTGACAGTTGGCGGGAAACCATCATCAACTGGAGAGATGCCGGTAAAAAGATGGCCATAAAACAGTGACCGCTGATTCGCATTGAGTTCTTTCTTACATATTGGATGACCTATGTTTTTTATTGTTTAAATCATTGCGGCTTGGAATGCTCTTTAAGAAAAGGTATGGTTATGGGGGTGTCTACGCGCAAAAGTTTGACTTTATTTTTTGTTAAAGTTATTGCTTTTACATTGAATTTGTGCAGGAAATCTTTTGGTATGTTGTGACCTATATGTTACCGGTTGTTTGGCAGTAGTGTAATGGCGGACGCGGAGAGTATTCAGGGGAGATAATTGGGTAATTACTAAATTATGGAACGGTCTATTACACGCGCACTAATCCTATTGAAAACAACCTACCGATCAACTCAAAGGTCACCGAAGACCCGGCCTACCGTAAACCTAAAAGTCGCATTGGAGTCCCGTACGCGCAAAATGTCCGAGCGCTTAATCTATACTATAAAATTAACGAAATTGAACTCCAACCACCTACATACTACAGCCTTAGTGAAATAGTAAAACCTGACATCGACTTTCATCTATCAACACTGATAAAAAAATCCGAAATCGACTCCAATAGCGCAACAATAGCCTTAAATTACATAAATAATACATACGGCGGGTATACACAGATTTTCACAGACGGTAGTAAAAACGAAGATTTAAAATTAGCCGGCGCTGCGTACGTAGTATACAACCCTCAAAATGCCATTAGCCACCACAACAGATTAAAACTTAAAAAAGAACTTTCCATATTTGCCTGCGAGCTAGCAATAATTAATGACGCGGTAAGGTGGCTTAACACGCTTAACACGCACGAACAGACTAACTACGCGATTCTAACCGACTCTCTTAGCGCATTGCAAGCACTACACGCAGGATCCTCGAAAACGCGACCAGACCTGATATACGCAGCTCTAAAAGGTATCACAAAACTGACTAATAAAAACATATCTCTTAAACTTATATGGATACCTAGTCATGTAGGCATCCCGGGCAATGAATACGCAGATAAACTTGCCAAGTTAGGATCCCAAGACGGCCTACTCTCTGAGCTAAAACCCAGCGCACGCGAAATTATAGCCATTATAAACCAAAAAGCGTACAATGAACAGGACTACAAATGGTCAAAATACTGCACTGAGCATGATTTACCACTTATCACTAACCCCAGCCATAAGATCCATATCTATAGCCCCATTAAGCAAGAAGATAGGGCATATACGCGTATGCGCTTAGGGGTGACTAGGTTACACGGTGATAGCTACAAAACTGTTCTGTGCCCCAAATGCAGTGTCCCAGACACCTTCGAACATTTATTCTTCATATGCCCTCAACACGCGGCCCAAAGACTAGAACTAAGTGCAGGTATAATAGCAGCATATAACAATATTTCTGTTAAAATTGATCGAAGTCTACTGTTAATGCCCCCGAACAAGATCGGATCCGTTATAAGACAACATGTTTTTAAATTTTTGCGGGATACGGGATATCTCAATAAAATATAAATACACTAATTACATCGCATATTAGACAAACGGTTAAAATACTCCGCCAAGCGAGCTTCCACTGCGTATGCCTTATTAAAATAAAATATTACAAGTTAAATACACAAGATACATTGTTTCCTTAGCAATCTAAATATTATAAATATTACAATATAAATACACTAGATAAATTGTTTCCCTAACGCTGAAAGCAGGTGTCCCGAGTGGGACGCCGCGGTGATGCGGGAGACGCCGCAGAAGAGGAAATATTATAGTAGTATAGATATATATATATATATCGATTTATCCCAAGACTTTATACAGACATCATATATCCGTAACAATATCTCTTTGACCTCATACTAATAGTAACTTAAGGTTTAATTCCCATATATATTGCAAACCAAACATAAACATGTACGGAAAGGACTATTTTTACGATTTGTGCGTAATTCAGTTATCTCCCTTGCAAAAGCAAGATATAAGAAAAATCGCATTAAAATTAAAATTAAGGGTAAAACTAGATGCATACCTGCACTTAATCCATAAAATAAAGCGATACAGTAGGGCATACTAACTATCCAGAGTCTTCTTGCATAAACTATCTTCCTTAGGCTTATCCGAAATAGCAAAAATATGCGTATAAACAAATCGCGTAACTTACAAAAGTGCGAATAAAGCGCGTTCCGGTGCCGGACTAAAAACACATTTAGGTAACTACATAACATCTACCCTGTCTGCCGGACCCCGTCCGTGGACTATAGCCATAAAGGAACCCTCTGTGCGGGCACGGATGACGGGTCACTTCCGTATGTCACTGGGGCCGCTCGCCCGGGCCCTCACAGAGTGAACCTACGGTATTATCACGGCCTGAACATAACGCGGATATGACAGCCGACCTATAGTTATTCGTCGCAGGGCATAGCCAATGGGTCACACCTGTGTGTCAGTGGGGCCCCCTGGTCTGTGCCCTGTGACGACGCCACGGACGGGCAAGGGCTGACAAGCTACACATTATAACCCAGTAAAACAACAACAACACTCTCTTAATAAAACGACGGAAGGGATTACGGTACCGTATATAACTGTCAACCAAATCATGAAATGTATCGGCCGCCTGTCTCGTTAACAACCGCGACCGTACAACATAAACGCAATTTAACCCTAAGGGCACGCTATCAGAATCAATGACGGATAGGTACGCTTGATAAAAATAAAAACGAACATCTGTAACCACTATGTAACGATATGGACAAACCTAAAATCCCCCCCCCCCTTTGTAAACCAAACAATCGGGCTAACAGTATCCGGGTTCCGCGAGACCCCCCCCCCCCTGTGTTGGTCCTCGTTATTTTAAATTTTTGCCGCTGCACCCAGCACGCAGCAGCCGACGACGACGGTAGTGGGGTAAGCACGCAGACACTACACTTCCGCACAGAGACGGAAGCCGCATCAAGTGCGCACTCAGGTAACTCAATAGAGAAACCTTCAGTACAACCCCTTTAGATGTAGATATCACAACCATTTTATATATGCATTATATTAAAAAAAAAAATGTTGGATGGAGCGTGTCGGCTGGGGTGGTGAGGCGCCCCCCCCCCTCGCACTGTGGCTCTGTCGACACGACCCACCCAAGATTACCAAAAAAAAAAAAAGTGATGATAATTAGTATATTTGTTTCTCAGTGTATAGATAGAATAACTCATTGCAGTCCATTTATTTACTAACCATTGAAATAGCCACAATAACACATAGAACTGCTGCCTCTGATATCATACATAACCCGAACCAGTAAAGCGCTCACTCTCCAAATACCAAACTACCATAACCACAGCCCATCTCTTCTATCATCAAATAAGTGATCTATCAAAAACAAAGTCTGGCCCTCACAACACCACAGTGCCACAGGCAATCACCTCAGAAAGAAGAAAGAAAATCTCGAAATTGTCAAAGCCCACAAAACAAAATAGTCATCTTGGTCCATTTACACACACTCGGTGCCTCTCTTCTATCATCTAGTACATGATCTGTCAAAAATCTAGTCTGACCCTCACATCAACATACAACCATTACCCAAAATAGCAACAGAGAGTGCCCAAGCTACTATAAAATATGACACAAGGCAGCAGATCTGTATATGTACCAATACTAACACTATATACTAATATGTCCTCAGCGAGAGACGCTACATGCCGTCCCTCTTGAAAGATACTGAAAAGAATGACTGTTTGCAGTTCATTGGTACACTAACCTTTATATGTTTCTATGTAGCCGGATCGAACCCTTAGCTCGATATGCCCTAGACCAGACCACGATACTAGCCTGGCATACTACACAAACACACAGGAATGCTGTCTTTGCTTTTATAAACCAGAAACACTAACGTGTGCGCTCTCCCTAATACCAAATTTACTCAAACTCAGCCCCTCTCTTCTTTCATAAAATAAGTGACCTATCAAAACTAGTCTGGCCCTTACAACACCACAGTCTCACAAGACACTTAACACATCAATAAGAAAGAATTTACAAAGAGATTGTCTGCCCCCCAACGAACAAGTCATCTCGGCCCAATCAAACAAACATAGTCTCCTTCTTCTATCATCAAATACATGATCTTTCAAAAACTAGCCTGCCCTACGCAATAACATCCAAACTATATACCAAATTACAACAGAGAGAGCCCACGTTACCGCAAGTTATGACACAAAACAGCAGAACTACACATGTATATAAACACCAATACTAACACTATGTACTAATATGTCCTCCGCGAGGGACGTTAAACGGAGGTGCAGTGTATCGGTGCTATACACCGGGCACTTAAAAGAACCAGGGGCGCCTCTGGAATCGGGGCGTTTCCTGTATCCTGCTCGAACCCCCACTAACACCTCTCATGGGGCGGAGAGCACAACAACCACACTTGGGTAAATGAAAGCTAGAATACAGGACATAATCTATAATACTATGAGTTTTACAACTTAACATCAAACATAAATAAATCATATGATATATCAACGGAGTTTTTAGATCATTTATTTACTTTACATATCCAATTATAATAGCAAATACAACATAACAGCAAAATTAATACATCCCAGCTTGATACATGGTCTGGATGTTTGGCGGGCGGGTGGGAAAGAACGATGGTGACTCTGGGTAGGGCTTTGGATGGCTCCATGGTTGGTTCTTGACTGATTTGTTGTCGCGCGCAGCGAGTGGGTGGATGAGGGTGCTTGTCTCGGGGGTCTCCAGCGGTTGGGTGCTCGGGCCGGGGCCATATGCGGGCGCGGCGGGGGGGGGGGGGGGCTCGGGCTCGCTCGGCGTGGATGCGCTTGTGCGGGGGCGGCGGGTTCTGCGATCTGGGAACTGCAACAATATACAACCCTTCACGACTGACCGACGGCCGTAAATTACCGACAGACACCTCCTCTTCCGCTCCAGACAAATGCACAACAATCGCATACCACACACTATACACAACCATACACAGATCACCACCAAGGAACCCGGAACACACGGGCGTGGCGCTCTCATACGCGCCACCCGTAATGAGTGGGGGTGTGAGAGCGATACGTGTTTGTGTTCCGGGTCCTACGTACCGGGTGGTGTTGGGATGTGGGTCGCGTTGAGTGTCTTGTACATTAGTAATGTGCGGGACACTCGGCGGGGTCCGCACCTCATCACCACCTTTAGGTAGATAGCACATTAAGGTCTCATTGGCCAACGTGTAACGAACGTTTATAAAAATTAAAGTATTTGGCGAATACCCGGGAAGCCGGGGTAAAGGACATGGTTCACTAACCACCCAAAAACGCCCCAAATATCAATGTAATCAAATTTTCAAAAATGTCATTTTTTTATTTTGTATTCATCTTCTATAACATTTAAATTGCACAATAAATCAAATTTTATAAGTGTGCCTTGTTTTCAATTGTAAAAAAATCATGATAAAAGTACATCACACAAAAGAAAATGGCGAATTTACACTAAATTTCTTTGTTTCATCAACAAATAAACTGTCAGCGCACGAGAACACCATGACAAACTTTGTCTTAAACAATAACAAAAACAACAAAAGACAAAATACTATATTTTTGTGACGGTGATATTGCGCGCTCATATCTTACTTTAAAAAAATGTGTAACCCAGTGCTGATCTCCGAGAACCCACCATGCTTTATTGAACTTATCTTTTTAACCCTTTATTAAAAAAACACTGCTTAAAATACCACTTATTACCGAAATTTATTAGAGGTTTTAAGTCTGAAATGGCAAAATAATGATCTTATCAATGTTGGTGTTAAAAAAAGAAGCCATAAGAAACGATTTTGTGTACGCGTCATTTGAAAATAACTGGGTACGAATAGCGTCGGTATCCAATGTAAACCAAGTGCAGACGACGCGTTTTCCAAAGTTGGATTTACCAGATATCTTAAAGGTAAGTTGGCATTTAGATAAACAATTATTTTTTCTATTAAAAAAATGATGGTTTACCCATGGTCCATAATTATGGCTTACTAAATCGTATGTTATAATCCATTCGCGCGATTACGAACGATGTCACAGTTAAAGTAGATATAGATCTATACTGGTTAGCGAGTAGTGCTCGGATGTAATAAAGGGCTTTGTTTAATAACTTTCTTAATCATACAAAATAATTTTTTTTAAGTTACTGATACATTCTGGGTTCGTCATTTACAAGCAAGTGCAAACAAAACATTGTTTGATATGCGCATGCATTTGTACGAGGGCCGAATTTGGGGTCATTAAAGGGAGGTAATTTTCCACTGTACAGAAGTACATGTATTTACCGAACATTTATAACAAGAAATATCTTTAAAAAAGATATACGGCGTTGATTGTGGTCGATGTTTATGAACGATCAAAAGTTATCTCTATGAGATAAAAAGTAGCGGATGCCTTTTTTCTGCGCAGTTCTTAGCTACATCACAAGCAAATCAATCACGGGGTGTTGCGCCAGATTTCGTGGCTTATTTTACTTTATGTGATATTATTACTCAGATATCTATATTTACAGAATAGAAAAACACAAGAAACATGAAAATAAACGAGTGCATATAGGTCAGCCGGCAATACTCGAATCTTAATTTAATTGCATAATTATAGTAGTGAATTATTGTGCTCATGCTTAATAAACTGGTCTAAATGGATAAATATTTCTAATTGATTTTATCAAAATTAATCCTTAACATGCAAATGTTGAAAACATATTAAAAATCGATGATTGACATACCACAATAATATCGCCGAATATCTTTATTTAGTGTCTTTCTGATCAAAACAGACTTCAAGTGCACAAAGTTTACGAGACGGCGTTTATATAAAGATTTCTGCAACTGACCGCAAACTGACCTTGATACCTTGCGGATTGGAATGCAAAGCATAAAGTTAGGTAACAATTCTGCTGCTGAAACGATGGCTTGTTTACGCCAACTGTACACGACCAAGGCAACAACTGTGCCTAAAATATTGATATATCGACAAAGCGACTAAACGAACTATTTACTCCATCAGACAAAAATAGCATAGATTCCAATTTTTTCCTTCAATGAAAAGATCGCAACCCCTTCTGCGAACTCCGGCGATGAACTGTATATAAACTCTGACTTTCACACACTGGCCGCGAATTGACCCGAAACCTCGCGGGTTGAAATGCAATGCAAGTAAGTACTAAATATGAGAATATAGCCTTTAGTATAAACGCTTTTGCGCTGGTAATTCTCTGAAAATAAAAGGTGAACGCACAAACTGTATTTATGTCGAAAATTGATTGTAAAACTGCTCTATCTATTGAGCCTTTTCATTAGAGATAAAATTGTTTCATGCAGTAAAACAGTGTTACAAAGACGCGGATATGTTTCCAATGTTCTGGTGTTAAACTCAAATCAGCCAATGGAATAAATGAAGTGTATTCATTCGTACCTAGCCGCGGGAAATTTTATTTGAATATTATTGGACACTTACAAAGGTCAAGTCAGGGTGAAAAGCTGGCTTAATACAGCTTACGCCGAAAAATTGAGTTATTGGAAACAAATTAAAGTTAATATGAAACATTCCTGAACACGTTAAGATAACGTAAATACATTAATTTGATAGTGGAATATGTCGTCTTATGCGTGTGTAAATAAAGTTTAATGTGTTTTCCAATATCGGTGCAAACAAAGATCTATTAATAAACACGTAGATCTATATTTAAAGATTTTTGATCAAACGATAATATCCTTTTTCAAGGGAGAAAATCCAAACAGTGAGTATTTAATGTTAACTGAGATTTTCTGCTATTTCTTTGAAATGTTTACTAGGTACATTTTGCAAGCAATTCAGATATCTGTATACAACAAAAAGTGCCGATTTTAAATGTACGAAAGCAATAATTTAAATAGTGTTTGAGTGTCAGCAACATCAGTTTGTGGTTAAAAAAATATTGTAAAGTAAAATAATCTGCCTATTGTAGTAGACAAACGAAAATCACAAGCACACGGATAGGGTTTCGGTACAGTCTCGGCGATTTAAAGCGAAAAAGTGCTGATTTTATCATTCAAATCTGTTCATTTTGGAAGATGTTGTAAACATGACGATAAATATGTTATTAAACTATTCATAATTGCAATTTCTTTGCGAGATAAATTGTGTGTTATTGAAGCTGAAAATGTACAAAATTAGCAATTGGTCGCAAAGATTTCTATACAAAATATGCTCAAATGCGGAGGACATGGGGCTTATTTGGATTTATATATGTTCGTCTGTATGTCTGTCTGTCTGCATATCCGTCATCTGTAGACACACTTTTGTGTTTGTGTATCTAAGTGAGGCGTCAACAGAATCCAATAAAATGTCATACTTATATACAATTCAATATCGTGCATCCGCTTGACATTTTGTTTGTTGGATGCATTTTTAAATGGATTGCCCTACAAGACACCATAAATGAGTATTAATCACATTTTGTGATAGTTCAAGTTTTAATGTGTATAATAACAAGTCGTTTTCTTCATTTATGATTTTCTTTTGATAAACCTTACAGTCCTGACAAATCACAAACCCAAACTTGCAAAACGCATAGATTGCCATTTTTATAATAATCTTTCATTATCATTTAACAGATCAGATGGGTGGTCGAATCGGCAAACGCTAGAATCAAGAGATTCAAATATCTGGATCATGTGATGCCAAATAGCCAGCTGCCATTTATTGGTGACTTTGTTAGAATTGTTTGCGCCATCTCAAACAAATACTTCCCCCCTCTAAGTTCCCCAGACCAAGTCGAACAAGATGAATTGATCGCCGAAAAGATGCTGCAACAAAATGAAAAAGAAAACGAGCTGAAAATGTTAGTAGAAGAGAAAGGTCTTGCTAGGAAAAAGACGATTTGGCGGCCTATTGAAGATTGTGAAGTACAGGGATTTCCGCGTTTAAGTGATGAACAGCTAAGTGAACTAACACTTGGTGTTTACCAATTGCGTTTGAGTTCCAGCTACATGCAAGAGCATACAACTGGAAATTGTGACATTAAAGTGCATGTTCACGAGCAAAGTTTGATTTCTGCAAAATTGCAAAGTCGCCATACATCTAGCAGAAGGTACATGCTGTGGATACAGTGTTTTTTTATGGCAATTTCGGGGCCGATATTCGGCCCCATTCCCCTCAAAAAAGAGTATATATTTTTCCCCCATTTTGTAAAAATTATTGATATATATTTCAGAAAAAGGACAGAGACATTCTGCTGTAAATATTATATTCATACAAACATGTGTATTCATATAATAAATATCAATATGTATAAAAAAGTGATTTTTTAATTTTCCCCTTTTCCTAAAAAACGACGCATTTTTTCCCCTTTGGACGGGCCCCACCGCAATTCCCCTATAAATGAAACAAGAAATATCTTTAAAAAAGATATACGGCGTTGATAGTTCAATGAATGAGATCAAGGATAGCGAATGTCTTTTTTTCTGTGCAGTTCTTAGCTGCATCACACGCAGTACGGGATGTTACGCGGAGTTTTCGCGGCTTATTTTACATTTTTACATATTGCTGGTCATAAACCTATAGATACAAAACAGAAAACCAAAAGAAGAATGGAAGTGAAATTAAAACATACGAGTCAACCGGCCACACGAGAAGTATCCGTATTTATAGGCGCGTTCTTCGAACAAACCTGTTTTAGTGGTTTGATTCGATTATTAACAGTATCGATAATCATCGCGCTCATGCTTAATACATTGGTCAATATGGTGGAATAATTATTGTTAAATTAATCAAAAATAATATTTATCATTGTTTTGTTGAAAACACATTAAGAATCTACATATTTCTGGTCTAAAGAAAACTCCAGGTCACCTAGTTCACGGATAGCGTATTAATTATATAACTATTATTTTACTGGCCGCGAACTCCGGAGATGACCTGTATATAAACTCTGACATTCATACACTGGCCGCGAATTGACCCGGGTTGAAATGCAATGTATTAAAGTGAGGCCTCGCTTCCACTGCTCTTTATACTTTTACATGTTAACATGTTGACAAGAATATGGAAGTAAGTACTAAATATGAGAACATAGCCTTTAAATATAAACGCGTTGCGCTGGTAATTCTCTGAAAATAAAAGGTGTACGCACAAACTGTATTTATGTCGAGAATTGAGTGTAAAACTGTTCTATCTATTAAGCCTTTTCATTAGAAATAAAATTGTTTCATGCAGTAAAACAGTGTTACAAAGACGCGGATATGTTTCCAATGTTCTGGTGGAATACTCAAATCAGCCAATGGAATAAATGAAGTGTATTCATTCGTACCTAGCCGCGGGAAATTTTATTTGAATTTTATTGGACACTTACAAAGGTCAGGAGAGGTGAAAAGCTGGCTTAATTCAGCTTACGCCGAAAAAAGCACTGGGATACGTCACAGTGAGGATATGGTCGAATCATGGTATTGCCAATGCAAGACTGGATCGCGAGTGGTTGGAATGTGTTCACACATTGCAGCCGTAGTCTGGTTCTTGTCTGCCGGTATATATCAGCAAAAGGAAAGAAACAATATGTTACTGGTATAACATTTAAATAATTAGTTACTTAACATATGTTAAGATCTATATAATTCATCAAACAGATGAAGGGTTGCTTTTGTCTATTTCTTTATTAATTGTTTATATTTCTGATCATTCTCGTTTACGCTAATAGCTATGAACTGTCTTCTTTTTCACTCTAGCGTGTAAATGGAGACGAAGTCCGTTTTAACATAAAATATAGATAATAGTATGCTACTGAATTATGAAATGAATGTTATCGGTCAGGGGTTTGGAGAATTGACAAATCTATGAGGTTTACCGTCACAACTCTAGTGCGTTCAGTTACAACGAACGTTTGCCAATCATCGTTCGTTTCCGATTCGGTCTTTATGAACGATTGGTTTCGCTATCGATCTACCTCCCGAAAGGGTTCGCTTCGGTTCGCGAAATAAAGCGAACATTCGCTGTAACTGAAGCTGGATTGGTCATTGTCTGCTCGGGTACTACTTACATGTACCCCGGGTACTCTTAATTATACTTACATGTACCCCGGGTACGGTTAATATATGTACTTAAACGTACCCGGGAAATTTAACGCTTAATCGGTCGTTGTCGGCTATTTTTTTAATTAATTATATTTACATTTATGTTAATTTTCTGTAAAATGGCCTTTAGGTTATTGAAACTCGTACCCAAAAAGCATGTTGATGCAGTTTTTATAAACAGAAGTTTGTTTAAGATTATCGGTAGTGTTTTAACGACATCGGATTTTGGACTGGAATACAAATCGGGTAAGTCTAATATCGACCGGGTACGATTAAGTATATTTACCGTACCCGAGGTACATGTAAGTATACTTAAGAGTACCCGGGGTACATGTAAGTAGTACCCGATCCGACAATGACCACTCGAGCGTAACTGAACGCACTAGACTTTGGTTTCGCTAGCGAACTACCTCCCAAGAGGGTTCGCTTCGGTTCGCGGCGAACCGAGCGTTCAATAGCAGAACGTTCGCGAACGTTCGCTGTAACTGAATGCACTAGAGTGTCACGCCACAACTAAGTATAATAATATTATATTTATCTAGTAACTCTTCATAAATATTTTAAATGAAAAAGACAAAATATACGAGAAGTGTACCCTATAATGAAATGGAAATCTATAATTAGCCTTATTTACCAAAACATCTTTTAACAAAATCCGATATGGATCGATCTAGACAATGTTTTGACAGTGGAAAATGTAACATAAGCGCAAACGTTATTAGCGCAATAACGGCATGTTAAATACTTTCCAAGAGAGGGACTGGTACATCGACGGGGGTTCGCTATCTCCAGGATCTTAAAAACCGGGGGCCCGAGCCACTCTGTATGCAAGGGCCTAGGAGGTAGTGTGGCTTTCACACTATACTTTCCAAGAGAGGAACTGGAGAGAGCGGGACAGGGAGCTTACCAATATGGAGGACCTACGGGATGGACCTGGTGTTGGCATCAGAACATCGAGGGTGTGGCCCTAGAGAGTGGACCCGGGGCGGCGGTACTCAGTGCGCTCAACGCACTGGGGAAACCGTCTCGGGGTTGAAGACGACGGCCGGTGACGAGAGTGGCCATAAAGGCAGAGCTGCTTGCTGCACTCCCTCGGCGGAGCTGCGTCCAGACAAGAATTTGTCTTGAGATTGTCTCCCCTGAAACATCACAGGGGTAGGTCGATACCAAATGTAGTCACGAAGACGCGAGAACGACCTGTAAATAACCTACTTCAACAACAACGGGAGCGAGCAGTCTGCGTTCGATCGTCGAACAGTTCACAACGTTAAATACGTTGCATTAATTAGAGACCTTATACCATTGAAATTATCTGGGAGTTTGGATGCCTTTTGAGTAGAAGTGACCCAAGCAACTTTGCGCACTACACCATAGCTTGCTGGGTAGCTTCAATAGAGACTCATACCTTTGTCCGGGTCACAGGTTTTCTTTGGTAATATAAGACAGTGCACGTTTCTGGTCTCTTAGGTCAGCCTGAGCAAGGGACATCTCTGTGACTTTGGATACTTTCGAGTGGAGGTGACCCTGGCAACTTTGCGCACAACATACCATAGCTTGCTGGGTAGCCTAGAGACTCGTATATAAGTCCGTGTCAAAGGTTTCCATTCCAGTTAGTGCACGTGTCAGGTCTCGTAGGTCAGCCTGAGTCTGTCAAGCTACTGATTGTCGCTTGTACAACACTGACCGATTGTCTTCCTTGCATAGCGCAGAGGGGGACATTGATTGTCTTCCTTGCGTAACGCAGAGGGGAGACATTGCAGACTCGTTGCTATAGGTGTAAGACACCCGAGGTGACCCAAGTCACCCAAGACACCCGAGGTGACCCAAGTCACCCAAGACACCCCAAGTCAACCCAAGTCGACCCAAGTCAACCCAAGTCGACCCAAGTCAACCCAAGTCAACCCAAGTAAACCCGAGTCGACCCAAGTCGACCCAAGTCAACCCAAGTGATCAAAGCAATCCAAGTCGCACAGGGCATACGGAACCGGCTTGTATAGAGGCAAATTATATTATTTGTTTATCAAATCACACGGCTAAGGAAAGCCCGAGGAAAAGCCATTATATATATATCCCGAAGGAACGGTAGACACGTTACACTTAGACCATTCGGCCATCCGTGCTCATACCATGAGTGTTGATTTAATACTTTATATAAACAATCCTCGTAGTGTCACAAAATATAACGACAACAACATGAACTTTTCAAATTATTCAATCGTTTCGCGGTGCAACGCTTTATAATATTCAGGTTTTAAAATTGTCAAAGAATGCATATAATGGATAATTTAGAGCATGTTAAATGTTCATAATTACTTTTTCCTCACAAATATCATCACTACAACAACAAATTTCGAATCACAAACAATTTCAATTCTTTTCAATTAACCAAAACGTGAAAAGGTCCCTTTAAATCCACGAGAGGTTTCGTGGCCTAGTTAGCGGATAAGGTAGCTCCTTACCAGACTGCTCGGATGCGCAGGCTGGTCTTGAGCTAAACTGGTCGCATACAGTTAAGACCCATTTTCGCATGTCGCTCCTCATATTAACTATGCCGAAGCAAAAGCCTCGATTTTTATTTCAGACAAAGTTTGTAATTTTAATAGTTAAAAACGGTTACGACTATCTTCTTTGAAAGCGTTCTATATAATTGTATAGTTAACGGTTAACTTCAAACTCGTACAGAACAAATTATTAAGTCATCAAACGCTACAATATAACTGCAATTTGAAATAAAGACTGCAATGAACTTGTTAAAACCACCTACTCCTGAACCCAATATTCCAGTCAGCAATAGTATGTGTGTGAACATGACAGAAACACATATCGTTTACATTATTTACCAACATGCGGTCGTGTATTGTTATTTGTGAGATTTTGTTAAATAAAACATTGCATATGTTTATTGCAAAAGTAACTTATCTAAAGACGAAGTAATGTATGCGATATGCGGTTTTGTTAAGGTCACCATTGCCAAAGCTATATATGCATGTGTCGCAGAATTTATTTAACATGTCATGTTAATGTAGGTTTACATAAACGGCGGGTTTATCAACAAAATATCGACGTATTTACGTCTAAAGATGTTTATCACAGGGGTAAATATTGGCATGGCGTCGAGGACATATCTCATATGGGGACCGCGGTGACGGGCTAATGGGATTTTCACACATATTTGATACGTTCATATTTTATCTGCGGGTCCAATGCCCTCTGGCGGCTTGGCGTACTCTCTCGTCAGTCTGTTGCGCGAATTCACTTAATAAACGGCGACAGTCCTCCGTGGGGGATATGTTCATCCCCTCATCATATGGTGTGAAATATTTTTATTCACTTTATTCACTATGGCGTCATGAAAATATATGAAGCATGATAATATTGTTTACCACGAAAAACGTTCCTAACTTTAAAGGGCGTATTTTAACATAAAACGATAATTGCCAGCTTTCAACAATTTTGTGTTTTACACTTAAACAATACGAACGACAAGATAGGGACATCAAACAAAGTTAATATAAAATCTTAGAAAATGCTATAGAGGTATAAAACAGTTGCAGAAAAACGAAATTTATCAAACTTATTTAGTTCCCTATTATGAATGGATACACGATCAGTCTCGTTCTGGAATTCTGCGAGTAACGTTACTTCGCGCTCTAAAATCAGTTTTTGCTTATTGTGCAAAAAGGTATATAGCTGTAAAGTTATATAATTTACACAATGATATATCTTTATACCACGAGACTTAATAATGATAACACCCTGATTTGGTACTTCTCATGATCATGACAAAGCGAATGCCGAATTCTCACTACAGCAGTAGAATTTAAGATTACCAGTGCACTTTACGTTTCTCTGATGCCTTGAAGGTGAGTTTGTTTGCTGTAAAAGACAACAACAACAACGTTAACACACGTTTGTGCACTCAAAGAGTGTTGCAAACAACATATTTCCATCTAAACCCTTACATTCCAATAGGAATTGAGGCTTGAAGAAAGCAGACAGACATATAGATAGAAAGATAGTTTATTCACATTTATACAATTGTACATTGTCTTCATGCTTAAATACACATACTATTCTCTGTCTCGAAACAAGGCATAACAAGATAACATTCAAGAATAAAAATACCAATAAATACAATCGATGGTAAGAACACCTAGGTTCTATCAAGGCGGTACTGAAGTTTTATGAACAGTATTATTAAGTATTGTATTTCTTTTAACAAAAGCTTCTTTAATAAATCTACAAACATTATACATTATTGATTTGTCACATGAAACTAGTAACTTGTGGAATTTATATACAGATGGGTTTACACAAAATGAACAGCTTATATAAGTTTTCTTAACTCAGTGGTATATACATATTAAAATGGTATTCATCTTCTAAATCAAAGTCATTACAACACGGAAATAACTTGTATACTTTAAAGCATACTTCAGGAATAACCGCTGCAAAATTTCACGTCGGCAAGAGGTACAAAACACTTGAGCCGCGCACTTGCAAAACGGGGCCTAATGCATGTGTGTAAAGTGTCGTCCCGATTAGCCTTTAGGTCCGTTAAGTTATTACGTTACGCCACTTTTAGCCAGAACTGGATTTTCGCTGAAAAAAATACTTCCTGTAAACGAAAACTTTCGTTAATGAGGAGAATGTCGTTGCATGTGCTGACTGCACAGGCTTATCAGGGACGACACTTTACGCCTTGATTAGATTTCGTGAAGTAGTCTTCCTTGAAATGTAAAAGATGTTTATCACAGCGGTAAAATGCAATTAATGCGGAAAGTATCGTCCTTGTTATCCTGGGTGGACTGCACAGGCTTATCTGGGACGACACTTTACACACATGCATCAAGCCCCGTTTTCAAAGATCGCTGCTGAATTATTTTCAGATTTAAATTCCTCCATTTGAAAGCCATATGTACGAGGCACGCGTAAACAGACTATCAATGGCGTTCCATGTTTTGTCTGTCCGCGTGTTTGTTTATTTTGGAATCAATTAAGCCTTGCAAATCTGGATTTCAAATTAAGCGCGTCGCTCTGGTCACTGCATTAAAGGCGCTTGATTCACGCCAATTAAGCGACTGTTTGAAAACACACAAACCACGTGTCCCTCGAGATGTTTAACGGGGACCGGAAGTATTTGAAGCAAAAAAAGTGTGTGAGACTAAGTGTCGTCCATTTTCTGCACGTGCGCACCTGGGAGAATGTTAGCAGCCGACAGATCAGGATCGAATGCGCATTGTGTTTTGATTTATTATTGAGCAGAACAATCGCGTTTTTTGTAAAGTTTATACAATAAGAGGACAATGGTATGACATAAAAAATATCTCTTTAATCAATGAACAAGATAACGTCCACGGTGTTCGTTTTCCTGTTACAGTCGAAGAACTACTTGTTTGTTTGTTACCCATATCATAAATATATATGGGCCTTGCTCTATGAAAAGGGGTTTAATGCATGTCAATAAAATTTCGTTCCAGATGGCCTGTGTAGACCGCACAGGCTAATCATGGATGACACTTTCCGCTTTTATGATATTTGTCGTTAAAATAAAGTATGTTCTTAGAAAAAGTCCTGTTTAGGCAGAAAGTATCATCCCTGATTAGCCTATGTGGACTGCACTGGCTAATCTTAGACGACGCTTTACGCACGTGCATTAACCACTTTTCCCTAGAGCGCGGCTGTATATATATATATATATATATATATATATATATATATATATATATATCCCCATGGAATAAATAAAAACAACATATAAAAAATAAAACAACTTCGCGCTAAATTCTAACTTCCATTTTAATCATTTAAACGTTAAATCCATATAATAAACATTTTAAGCGCCATTTTATAACACAATTTTAATAAGTGTATGAAAATAATCATAAAACGAAAAATAAATATGACACAATACTGAATGCAAAACGTTCACTGCAAATTATAATATTTTTCATTATTACATCAATATAATTTATATTACGGGCGTCAGTCTATTACACAATTTTAATATGCATAAATAAATAAATACAAAAATAAAACGACACAAACAAGACTGAAAGCCAAAAAGCTAACCTCAATTTTTCGGCGTCAGCTGAATACGCCAGCTTTTCACCTTAGCCTGACCTTTGTTAGCGTCCAATAGAATTCAAATAAAACTTCCCGCGGCCAAGTACAGATGAATACACTTCATTGACTGCATTGGCTGATTTGATAATACCACTAGAACATTGGAAACATGTCCGCGTCTTTGTAACACTGTTTTACTGCGTGTTCAGCATGAAACAGTTTTATCTCTAATAAAAAGGCTTTATAGATAGAACAGTTTTACACTCAATCTCGACATCAATACAGTTTGTGCGTACATCTTTTATTTTCAGAGGATTTTCAGCGCGAGAACGTTATGTTCTTAAAGGCCATGTTCTCATATTTAGTACTGACTTCCATATTCCTGTCAACATGTTATATGTAAAAGTATAAAGAGCAGTGGAAGCGATGCCTCACTTTAATGTGTTGCATTTCAACCCGCGAGGTATAAGGGGTCAGTTCGCGGTTAGTGTGTTTGAATGTCAGAGTTTATATACAGGTCAGACCTTCTGTGCTGTTCGGAGTTCGCGGTCAGTTATATAATAGTTATATAATAAAGACGCTAAAGCGTGAACTAGGTGAACCAGAATTTTCTTTACCACCAGAAAGATGTGAAATGAAGATATCCAGCGATATTATTTTATGGCATGTCAATAATAGATTCTTAATGTGTTTTCAACAATACCATGATAAATATTATTTTTAATTAATTAACAAGAATTATTCCATCATATTTACTAATGTATTATTGCAGCATATTGACTAATGTATTAAGTATGAGCGTGATGATTCTCGATACTGTTAATAATCGAATCAAATACACGTAGCAATTCCCGATAAACCACTCAAACAGGTTTGTTCGAAGAACGCGCGTATACATATTTAAAATATGTACGGAGACTTCGCGTGTGGCCGGTTGACTTTGGTTTTCTTTTTTGTATCTATAGGTTTATGACCAGCAATATGTAATAATGTAAAATAAGCCGCGAAAACTCCGCGTAACATCCCGTACTGCGTTTGATGCAGCTAAAAACTGCACAGAAAAAGATATTAGCTATCCTTGATCTCATTCATTTAAATCTTTACCTTCCATAAACTCCAACCACAATCAACGCCGTATATCTTTTTTTAAAGATATTTCTTGTTACAATTAAATGGAAATCATAAACACCGCGGGCGCCAGTCTAAAACACATAAGTTGTTTCCTGTGGCTGCAGGTTTTAACAAGTTCTTTTGTGCATTCGCACTGGGGATTCATTAACTCATATCTGTATACACCCCTGAAGAAGACGTGTACTCGAAAGCGCTAGGGTATAAGATACACTTTTTTACACTGTTTGAACAATTTCTTTCTATATATATATATATATATATATTGGCAGTCAACATAAAACAAAATGAGCACACGGTCACGTTTTTACCCAGGTTTAATAGCGGCAAGCTATATATAATTGAAACGACAATCCTTGCGGATTTTATTTGTAAAGACAACAAATTTTCACTTAGCAATACTTTTCCACGTGAATGGCTATGTACTTTATTGAGAATGCAACATCACACTTAGATTGGGAAATACATATACATATAACATAAAACAAAAACAACAGCATTAGTGATATGCGCTTTGTCTTAACAAAACAACCACAACAAAATTATGCACGAATATAGACAATATTAAACTCGGTAAGCAAAACAATATAAACACATAAAAATAAATGCAAAAGATGACCGGTTAAAGTTTAGATGCTATTATATCTTTTAATATTAAAATCCTCTTAACAAATATCTCACGATTTTGAAGATATTTACACAATTCAGACATAGGCATAAACAATCATGCAATAATTTAGAAAGACCCTGATCCATATGAGTTACACAAGCAATTGAAACGTGCCTACGGGTACTTTCCATAAATATTATTACCCTATATTTTCTTATTCAAAATGATTATTTGGAGTAGACAAACACACATTATTATTAAAATTGCATTTCATACGGTATTACGAATATAGCACAATAATTATATTGTTACCAAATAATTAAATTTGTATTTGGTAACGTGTTGTTAAGCTACACATAAAAATAAACGCAAAAAAAGTGTTTTTTTCTATGTATCAATTTGATCAACATGTCACACAATTTACAAACATCAAGCTGTTTTCAGCTATTCAAAAACAGAACAAACATGTTTCATGCATTCAATAAAAGTTAAAAATAAACATTCCCAAATATGAGGAAATCTGGTCATAAAACATTTGCTGAACTTGTAGTGGAAGATTTACAGACACTGGCCCCACTGAAAGCAAATGTGGGATTGTGGGATGGTCAATGTGAAAGGTGAAACACACTGTTACAAAACTAATAAAATGTCAAACTTTATCGTAAGCAATATGTCAATACTGTTCACGTTTAATAAGTGTATATTTTAAGAAAAATTGCAAAGCAGACATCTTAGTATTTATTTTTAGCTCGGTATTTTTGGAGAAAACCCAAGGTATTGTCATACAGTTCGTCGTGTCGTCCGAAGTCTGCGTCGTGCTAAAACCTTAACATTTACTCTAAAATCAAAGTGCTTCCAACTACAACTTTCAAACTTCATATGTAGATGCACCTTGATAAGTTCTACACATTTTGGGGTCTCTAGTTCAATGGTCAAGCCACTGTGACCTCTCAAATAAATTCTGACAAGCTTTCATTTATTCAAAACTGCACCCGTAGCCTTAAGTATATTTTTCTCTTCAGAAGTTGTTACTGTGCATTATTTTAACAGTTTAATACATGTTTCAGCATTGACACAAGAAATGTTTTTTTATAACTATGGTTTGTACAAATTAATGTTAACAGTGAGTTTATCTTATAACAAGGGCTGTTTGTAAAACATGCATGCCCCCCTATATGGGCTATAAGTTGTAGAAGCAGCCATTGTGTGAATACGTTTTTTTGTCACTGTGAACAACGGTGGTGGTGGTGGTGGTGGTGGTGGTAATGGTGGTGGTTATTGATAAAATGAAAATGCAGTTAGCCTTACATTTGGTAAAATTTAAATATATTACAAAATTAAACATTAACACAATATTTAATATACAAAATATACAAAAAATCTCATATTCTGATAATATTTTTACTGATCCACTGTATTTTACTCAGAGGATGATGTTTCATTGGACTGATAATTATAGATTTAGGATTACAGACCAGTTGCTTCAGTAGTATTGTTCAGAGTTTGCCCTGTTGGCCGCGTATGCATTCTTGAGTTATCATTCAAAAACTATTTTACTATTTCTGGTCACCGTGACCTTGACCTTTGACCTCAAAATCAAAAGGGGTCATCTGCGAGTCATGATCAATGTACCTATGAAGTTTCATGATCCTAGGCCCAAGCGTTCTTGAGTTATCGTCTGACAACCACCTGGTGAACGGACCGACCGACCGACAGACAGACAGACAGACCGACATGAGCAAAGCAATATACCCCCTCTTCTTCGAAGGGGTGCTTAAAAATGGCAACAATACATGAATACATTACATTGAAAATGCAATTGTTTTACAGTTGCTCTATGTATAAATGGCAAAATATACATATACACTTGATACAGTGATCAAGAAATCTTGATTAAATTACTCACTGATTAAAGAGGATACAATCTGGTCGTCTTCATGTACATATACAAATATAAAGCATAATAAACTATAATGTCCAAAAACAAATTTTAACACTGATGACCATGTTAGTATATGATAAAACAACACAACTTAACAATCTTTGCCATTTTTCAAACAATATCCATTGAAATCAACAAAGTACTAGTAGTAAATACAGAATCAATTATTTAAGGTAGATTAAAAAAATTTGCCCAGAATTTATTTATATTCCCATGAAATACATAGTATGCTACTAAAAAAGATTCATGATCTAATACCGACCCGCATGAGCCAATTGACTAGTATTGTTTTCAAAAGGTTGATGGACAAAAATCTGAAGCGTAAACATTTTACACCTTTCTGAAAAAATATTTTTCATTAGCTTTCTATATTAACGGGTTAAAACAGAAAACTGAAACATGTCTTATAACAAAAAATACTACAATATTTTTTCAATTTTGTCCAAGTTACCAGCATCATTTAAACAGCTTTGACAATCTTAAAAAATCTTTGGTAATATTTCCCATTTATTACCATTATCAGGATCAAAATCTGAAGTTAAAATTTCATAATACAGACAAATACATTAGATAGACATTTAATATGCGTGCTTTTAAAATACTTAACATGCATCATAATTTCCAAAATACATAAACTATTGTTATTATTGGAATTCAACTTGGTTGGTAACATACAACATGTGGCTGTTGACATGACTTTCTGGCTTTCCACTTGAATTTTTGTGATGTGTCATTCGGCCATTTCGATCTAAACAAATAAAACGTAAACTATTGTTTTTCGTTGAATACAACTTGGCTGGTCACATACAACATGTGGCTGTTGACATGACTTTCTGGCTTTCCACTTGAATTTTTGTGATGTGTCATTCGGCCATTTCGATCTAAACATGGTCATTCATGTCCACCCGTCATAAAAGCCAAAGGTCAAAGTAAGTGCTGAACAAACCAGGAGGTATGTAGAGACTAGCACATCTAAAACAGTATTCATCTTTGAGCTTCTTAGGTTTGACTGGGATCAATATGGTAACAACTGCTGCAACAGGCTGTGTTTCTGATTGGATGGTTTGATTTCGTCAAATGGCATCTGAAAAAAGAAACACTCATTACTGAAAATGTCAGTTTTTCATTTATTTTTTTATATCGATGAAAAAGCAAGAAACAGCACAGCACTTGGTATTTCAGAATGTTACTTATATGATTTGAATTTTTACAGATTATGATGGTCCTGAAACTATTCATACAATAATAATTAATAATTAATATTTAAATTGAAGTGTAACCTTTTATTACCAAACAATTTGGATTGGGATTTGATGGTGAAGATACATTTTGCCAATGGACTCAAATGTCTTTTGTGAAGTAGGAAAAATGGATTGCCAACATACACCCACATTTGGCTTTTGTCTCAAAATTCCATTTATGTTAAGAAACCTAATACAGAAGTAGGCAAGTTCACAGTCTGGAAAGTATGTTTTGTTTAGTCACACTAGAATCAATACTTTTTGAGTTAAGACTACACATAAACATCCAACAGCAAGATGAACGTATGGACGGACAAAGGTAAATCTACATGCACCCACACATCTCTGAACTTGCAATAAACATACACATGACTTAAACACTCACCTGAGGTTCGCTCTACATGATGATCACAGACTGAGGGTCCTTCACAATGGAGATGCCAGAATCTCAAGATGATGACTGCTGCTGTTGCAAATGCTTCAAGAACAAACTCAACGCTTTGCTGTCCAGGTTTCTGCAATTAAGTATGTCATGTCTCAGTTAAGACAAAAACAAGATGTGTTTGTGAAACACTATGTCCCCGTATATGATGTTTGACCTTGAAGGATGACCTTGACCTTGACCCTTCACCACTCAAAATGTCAAGCTCCATGAGATACACATGCATGTCAAATATAAAATTGCTAGCTTCAATATTGCAGAAGTGACATTACATGAGCAATTTTTACCTATATATTTGACCTTGAAGGATGACCTTGACCTTTCACCACTCAAAATGTGCAGCTCCATGAGATACACATGCATGTCAAATATCAAGTTGCTATCTTCAATATTGCAAAAGTACTCATAAAATGAGCGATTTCGGCCACATATATTTGACCTCTGACCTTGAAGTATGACCTTGACCTTTCACCGCTCAAAATGTGCAGCTACATGAGATACACATGCATGCCAAATATTAAGTTGCTATCTTGAATATTGAAATATTGCAAAAGTGTACATTTGTACATTAAATGAGCGATTTTGACCCATATATTTGACCTTTGACCTTGAAGGATGACCTTGACCTTTTACCACTCAAAATGTGCAGCTCCATGAGATACATATGCATGCCAAATATCAAGTTGATATCTTCAATATTGCAAAAGTTATTGCAAATGTTAAAGTTGGCGCAAACCAACAAACCAACAGACAGGGCAAAAACAATATGTCTCCCACTACTATAGTGGGGGACATAAAAATTAAGACTGTTTTAGCATTTCATAAAAATTTCAAGTATCAAAATGCGGGTTCAACCCTGGCAACATAGTAGATACTCTCTCAAAAAGCCATTCACTTAAAAAAAAGCTAGAGCTTTGAAACAGATGTGAAGAATACCTCCACTTGAAGAGCGGATGAAAAGTACTTGAAATATGGAACACCATGCTGAATGTGTAAAATGCACCCGTGACCCCATGACCTAGGTTTTTGCCGGGCATTGTCCATGTTCGAACATGACCATGAACATGAGATCATCTAGATCAAACTTCTGACCGAGTTTGTTGAAGAGCGGATGATACGTACTTGCAATAGAGAGCGGACACCATACTGAATGTGTAAAACGCATTAAATGAACCCGTGGCCTAGTTTTTGGCCCGGCATGTATTTTGTTCGATCATGGCCTAGAGATCATCTATATAAAACTTCTGACCAAGTTTGTAGATGATCGGAAGTAAACTTCTTCAATTAGAGAGCGGACACACTGCTCAATGTTTAAAACGACCAAAGTGATCCCTTGACCTAGTGTTTGGCCCGGCATGGCCCATGTTCAAACTAGGCCTAGAGATCATCTAGATAAAACTTGTGACTAAGATTCGTGAAGATTGCATGAAAACTACTTGAATTAGAGAACGGACAACATGCTGAATTTTTAAAACGCACTAAGTGACACCGTTACCTAGTTTTTGATCCCACATGACCCATATTCATTCTTGACCTAGACATACTCTAAATTCAACTTCTGACCAAGGTTTGATGAAGATTGGATGTAAACAACTTTAATTTGAGAGCGGACACTTAATACGGACCAACCGACAAACAGACAAACCGATAGACAAGTTCACTCCTTTATACACCTCTTAAATAAAAGCTACCAACATCACTGATCCCCCTTTGTATTTCAATGTTCGTTTAAGAATCATAATAACAGTTGAAATGGAACCTGATTTTGTAAAGAGTAAAATAGTCAGATATGTTGGTACCTGTTATTTGTTTGCTGTTGTTGTTGTTGTGGTTTTGAGTTTTAATATAACTCTAGATGTTAAATTAGACACTTTTGCATTTTCTTTACATTTCTGTATAAGATACAGTCGTTTGTGGCTGAACCCTTTAACTTAGTTACGATAAACTTGTCAATTAGTTAAAGAGCAGAAACCCCAGTTTGTATTGGGTTTTACCTATTGGGTATTTGTGATGAAAGCTTAATTGCTTCAAAAGTTTTAGGCTCTTAAGACTGGGTCTCCTGAATGCTTTGCCACAGTGGCCCCTTTTGCAATGGCAAGGTGACTTACCTATTGAGATGCAGAGTTTGATAATGTGAACATCACTCACTGGGCTTGAACTTGTGAGTATAAGGCCTCTGTGAACAGATAGAAAAACCTAAGGGCATCCCAGGAATGTGTCCTTGTAAACCAAATAATTCAATGCATTCTGAAATGGCATCAGTTATATAATAAGTCAATCAATGTTGTTTGAGTGAAAACAATATTTAAGAAATGAAGTATGTTTGATGGATCTTGATACAAAAAATTAATGAGATATACCACTAAACACTTGATGCAAACATTTTATGTCCCTTTGGGACTTAAGGAAGGATGAAGGATCGACATGGAGAATTACAGACAAGGACAAATTTGAATGCTTCCACCCCCACCGAGCCCTTTCAAGGCACTACAAATGGCAGCTATTATAAATAGTTTTCAATTACATAAATGATTTGTTTTAGTTAGCAGCCAGGACAGAGTTTTATCGATATTAAACACACACAAACTATTTTCATTGACATTTGGAGTAAAACACTACACATAATACATGGTAAATTACATTACCAACGTACCTTATTGACGAGGTAGTCTTGTCCCCTGGCCAAGAAAGTATGGAGCCCCGGATTCAGAGTGGCTGCATTCTGCGGGTAGTACTATTTGAACATTTGTCCCAAGGTCCTGGGCCAGGAGGTGTCCCTGGGCGTCTGGGCCCAGCTGACCAGAGAGCATGTTGTTCAGCTCGGTACGGATCTATGATTGCATAGGTTCCTGTAGGAACAGGCTCTTAAAACAAAATGCAGGATTTAATAAAATATTGAAAATAAATGAAGAAAATAATTTTTAAATGTGCTGAAGGCATTTAAATATTTTTTTACTAAAATTAAAGAGAATTTAACAATTAGATTAAAGCAGATATTTTAATTATGCAAGGAGAAACTTTTGGTTCAAGGTTTGAATTTTGGCCCCAAAATAGACAAAACTATGTTCTGACCTTCTATGACTAAAACTGATATCAGATCAACTTTATTTATTATTTATTTACCAGGTTTGATCAATTTAAAAAAGAATCATTCACATTTGATGTTAGGAGCTTTTCTTCAATCAGTCAGAAATAGGACTGATGTTAAGTGAATTATATGAGCCTCATTCTTGGAAAATAGGACTTAATGTATGTGCAGTCTGCACAGGCTTATCTGAGATGACACTTTAATAGGACTTAATGTATGTGCAGTCTGCACAGGCTAATCTGGGATGACACTTTAATAGGACTTAATGTATGTGCAGTCTGCACAGGCTAATCTGGGATAACACTTTAATATGACTTAATGTATGTGCAGTCTGCACAGGCTAATCTGGGATGACACTTGACTAGAACTTAATATATGTGCAGTCTGCACAGGATATTCTGGGATGACACTTTAATAGGACTTAATGTATGTGCACTCTGCACAGGATAATCTGGGATGACACTTGACTAGAACTTAATATATGTGCACTCTGCACAGGATAATCTGGGATGACACTTTAATAGGACTTGATGTATGTGCACTCTGCACAGGATAATCTGGGATGACAATTTAATAGGACTTAATGTATGTGCACTCTGCACAGGATAATCTGGGATGACACTTTAATAGGACTTGATGTATGTGCAGTCTGCACAGGCTAATCTGGGATGACACTTTAATAGGACTTAATGTATGTGCAGTCTGCACAGGCTAATCTGGGATGACAATTAAATAGGACTTAATGTATGTGCAGTCTGCACAGGCTAATCTGGGATGACACTTTAATAGGACTTAATGTATGTGCAGTCTGCACAGGCTAATCTGAGATGACACTTTAAAGGACTTGATGTATGTGCAGTCTGCACAGGCTAATCTGAGATGACACTTTAAGCACATACATGAAGCCCCGTATCCCAGAACACGGCTACATACTGGCATAAGGTTCACATTATTCGAGAGCAACATATTGAGGTCAGTCGCAATAAGGGACAAGTCACGCAACGCCTGCTCTATCTGTTGGATCAGATAGTTTCTGTTTAAGCGACTCGTCTGGAACAATTTGTCGATTCACAGCATTGAATTGTTGCTAAGCAAAATCGGTGCTGGGATAGAAGTCGAACTCGCCAAGGCTTCGCTGTAAGAAGTGTTGATGTAGCAAACATGGGAGATGTTTGGAGGCTTGCTACTCTGACGCAAGACGTTTTTGTGCTGAATTACTTAAGCGAAGGGGTCAAGATTGTCATCGACTTTCACTTCAACGATTTTTTTATCTTGGCGGCTTATAGTGTTTGCTGAAAAGAAAATAGAAAGTAAACTAAATGAATTTGCCCTGCAACAAAATACTTTACACACCTGCTTTTTAATGCCAAACGTTGCGTCTAAAATTGATATTTAGAATATCACAATTAATGTTTCACCAATAAGAACTCAGAATAGCGTTGTATCAATGTTATGCCCAAAAAACTTAATATTGAAATTGTTGGGTTTTAAACCGCGAAAAAAACATAGTAAAGTACAGTTCATAGCAATGTGTAATACTTTTTTTTAACAAGAGATGTGTTTGTCAGAAACACAATGCCCCTACTGCGCCGCTTTGATTATATATTTTTGTTTTTTATCATACCCCTTTACAAATATTACTTCCTTTGTAAAAATGATCTGTACCTGCCAACTGATAAATATAAATTATCTCCCTTTTAAGCGTGTTACTTCCATTAGATTTGTTTGTTTTTACCTTTTATCTTCAGGATGACTTTGACCTTTCACCACTTAAATTTTGCAACTCCATGAGATGTGCATACATGCCAAATATCAAATTGTGATTTTTATATTGCAAAAGTTATGGCCTATGTTAAAGTTTTCAGACGGACGGACTGACAGTTCAACTGCTATTTTGCCACCCTACCGGGGGCATAAAAATCAATAAAAAAAACAGGCATGACTTCAGTTATTTTAAGTGTGAGACTTTCCCCCTTAATAGTTTTGACTTAAACAACTTTCATTGTGAAACTTTACAACTTTAAATGTGAGAATTAACAACTTAAAATGTAAGACTTCATAATTTTAAATGTGATACTCGGCAACTTAAACTGTAAAACAATACAACTTTTAACATGACACTAAACAACTTAAAATATGAGACTGTACACATTTAAATGTGCACAACTTATTACGCGAGACTAAACAACTTTAAATGTTAGACAATACAACAAGTCATAAGACACAATACTGTAAGTATATGAGTACTTGATCACCCACGTTTTGCCTATGGATTTGACAGAAATGCAAAAACAGATGAAAGTCAATGGTGTATTAAGTATATGATACTCTGTCTTGCTACCAGGGGCCATTATACTAGTAATTATAGCCTAATCTGGTTAAATCTATTATATGTACGTGATATTGAATCAATACTAGTTGATGTCTCCATTTTATGCCATTGTTTTTGTAAGACAGACCTTAGATGAAAAGTTTAGTCACTGGCGTTGAAAGTGTGTGCATAAGGATATGAAAGCAGTATAGTGATTTTGTCTTTGAAAACATCCGGTTTCTAATTTAAATAAAAATCATAATGATCAGTTATACGTACGTGAACACAAATACTTAACAATTTAGAATTTTTGATTTGTATTTTAATTGTACTAAGTTTCAACTTATACAGCTTAATAAGGCAAGTAACTCATTGTTGCAACCTATCAAACACTTTTTTTGGCAAATATTGCATTGTAAATTTTAACCAGTAAATATTTATTAAAAAATAGACTTTTTGAGGAATGGGGCTGAATTTAGGCCCAATCTTTTACAAAATTAATAACACTGTAAGGTCTCACCTGAAGCTCAGAAGCTGAGCTGATATGCTGGCCTTGTGGATATTGTTAAGGGCCGAGTTTGAGTTCTGATAAACTTCGGGTTGAGAGTCGAAGGGCGTACTGGACCATACAACAAAACTGGGGTCATGTTTTCAAGCCTTCTTTAGTCTCAATTCAATGCAATGCCCTTTTGGCTCGGAGTGCAAAGTGCTCGTAACAAAACCGGATGTGTTTACTTTTAGCAACTTGTTTTCAATAATGGGCGGACCACATGAATAAATTGTGCGCTGAGGACAGTCCGTAACACTACTTCTGTCCTAACTATTTACAGCAGAAACACTTCTGAATGAATCGTTTCGATTGTTCCTTGATTTGCTCTCGTTCCTTGCTGAATATATAGATGTCTCATGGTTCAAACAGAAATCTCAAACCTAAATTCAAGCACTTTTCAAGGACTTTCCAAGACCAAATATTCATTTTCAAGTCCATAAACTGTACGTTAGTTTCCTTTAAAAAAATGCCTTTTTCATTTGCTTGGATTGGTCTTTCTTGTTTAAACTTTCATCAAAAGACACTGAGTACTGAGACACTGAGTACTGTCCACTATTTAAGTTATAGAACTATAAAGTACAGTTTTGAAATGTTCAGCTAGCCCCAAAACAGCCACATAATTATGCTTTGCTATGGTACTGTCATGGAACACAACTTGAAAAAACTTTGTAATGTTTTTATTGGAATTAAAGGATGGTTGTGTGCAAACGGTATAAATACCCACAATACTTTCGCGTTCAACATATCATTTTTTTTTAACAAATTTGTCTATGGATGTCTGCGAGTTTGATACTACAGCTGAAAGTTGCGAAGGTCCTGGAATTTGAATCTTCTATCTGCACACTCTCTGCATGTGGCTGTGCCTTCCTGGTTCGACACAGATGGGCTGTTGTTTTTTAAGTCTGTTTTAGATTTAACAGTTTTAACAATAGTACCTTCCTGTTTAACAAAAAACACATCGCAGGAACCCTGTTTGCTTCTCAATTTCATGTTTTCTTTGAGGGTTTTCACTTTCTTGTGGCTTTTCAAAGCGCTTTCCTCCATACCCCCCGACATCAATGGTCTTCATACAGACCCAACAATGTGCTTTTCGAATGTCATTTGTTTTCTGTACCCAGGAATATTCAGTTAACCACCCTGGTTTGAAACGACACTTCCCCATTGCTGCGTTTTCACTCGCGAAAATTGATCACAATGGAGAACCTCTGACGTAGCACACATAATCTGTGACGTGTACACATAACATTTCGTACTCAATATTGTACGAAACTTATATTTTGTACTCAACTTTTTGCGCGAAGGAATCTATGATACATTTTCGTAATATTTCCCATAAGAACGATTTAAGTTTATAATTAAAGCCATGATAAAAGTAATTTTGAGCAGAAATAAACATTTTCGAGGCTTTTTTACATGAACTAAGCACTTTTCAAGCACTGTTTTAAGGCCAACCTTTGTTCAAGGGCTTTTCAAGCCTAGGACTCGTTTTCAAACACTTTTCAAGCCATGTGCGAACCCTGTGTCTTATAAAGAATGAAACAAATTATTCAACGTTTAATTCTTTGTGAGATTCTTCATGATGTCCACAGTGAGAACTAACTGTTAGCGTTAACTGTTTGCGTTACCATATGTACTGCTATAACGTCTCGCTTCTGTAACACTCATCCCACTCGGGCACTAGAGCTAAACAAAACTACTCAGGCTTGCTTGGGGAAATCTCGACGTGGACATTTTGGTTGTTCAAAACAGCGCGTGAAAACTTGACGCTGACCCTTTGTGGCCAGAGGTCCAGTGGGAGGAGCTAGGGATCAGGGGAGGGAAAGGATGGTTCTGTATTGGGGCTCCTGCAGGCGGGACTTGTGCTGTTGCTTGGCCAACTCGATATCAATGCTGGTGCTCTCCTGAAAACAACAACACTAGGGTGGGGGATATGAACTTGTAACACATTTTTATATTACAATGTGTAATACACTACATATATGCCTCTTGATTGGATGTGAAGGTTTTCAACAGCAAAACATAATTATCTGAATTTATAGATTGGCATTTCATTGGTGCCTTGTTCTAAATAGCAATTAATGAAAACTAATGCAATTAAACCATTTCGTATTAAAACATTAAAAGTATTGGCTAATGCTTTAATAACCAGTAAATTCATAATAATTATTCTCACTTAACTTTCAGTGTAATTTTATAAGCCAAATTGCTGCTCATCAATATTAGAAGCTTTCATCCCAGATTAGCATGTAAAATCCACATAAGCAAATCATGGAGGACACTTTCTGACGATACTGGATTTTCACAAAAGAAGATACTTATTTTCAACCAAAACAGACCTTTAAAGAGGTAATTATTGCCCCTAAGTAGCCTGTGCAGACTGCACAGGCTAATCTGGGACTACAATCTAAGCACATGCATTAAGCCCTATTATTTCACAGCGTGGCTCATTGATGTTTTTAGCCAGTTTTTTTCCTGCATAACACTAGAGTGGGGGATATGAACTGCGGGGGATAATAATAAATGGGAGGCAACAACTTCATATTAATGTATTCCCAAAGTTACAAAATCACACACACCATTTTTACCATGCCTTTACAGGTCTTTGGTGTTAAACTCTGTTTAATTTCACACTAGACAACAGTTCCAAAGTAAATCATCATGTCATAAAAGTTGTAAGACATATTACAAATTAATAAAATATGAAACAATTTAATGGCAACAACTTACTGCTGGTACATATTGACAGTTCTCTCCCTTGTTAGTGTAAGCTAAATTAATTAAAGGCCACAATATACTAAATGATTTCCCTATATAATTCAATGTAAAAGCGACAACTTTAAGAGAAAATAAATGCAACATTTAGAACATAGAGACCACCATAACCATACTTTTTCTGAAAGTTCATTCTAAGCTGAATAGATTTAAGCAATAAAAAAGATATGTCATGTTAAAACCAAACATTAACTTTACTCAAGTCAAACTCTACTTCTTTTGCGCCTTAGATTTTCCGGCCATTTTCTAGTGCAATGTAACTGTTTACAGGCCAAATTTTTATACTTAAGTCTCTAACTTTATCATATGTCAGGGATTAAGTAGCGAGCATCTTTTCTCTCCCTTCCAATATATCCAAGAGATAAAGCAAGAACACCAGTCTAAAGTGTTAATCATGGCTTCGAGTAAAATATGATTTTTTGTGTGAGTATAGCCCTACATGAAACGATTATTTAGTATAATGTAACCTATAAGGCAACCTGAACTGTTTAAAATGCAAAAAATATGCACTTCCTTATCATTTTTCATCTATCCTCAATGTGCATGCCAAATTGCAGATCAATCCTTCACGTAGAAATGTTTGAACAATGAAAATTATTATAATAATGCCTGATAAGACATATGGCTTCCATTGTCGGTGCTTAGATTTATAAAGGGCTTTTAAGAGCAAATAACATTAACTTATATAACAGAATACAGTAAATATACTGTAAACTTCTTATATGCTATATCGTAGAAGAAATATAATATTATTAAAACGTGTTTGGGCTTCTTTCAGTGCGAAATTGTGAGTTTAGAGGTGCTCAATACGAGTTTCTTTACTTATTATTATCCCCCGCCATAGGCGGAGAGATATTGTTTTGGCATTGTCTGTCAGTCCTTCTGTCCGTCTGTCCGGAGCCATATCTTGTAAGTGCTTTGGCGGATTTCATTGAAACTTGGTATGAGTATGCATATGGATAAGAGGATGATGCATGCCAAATGGCATTGTACACCATCAGTTAATAATAGAGATATGGCCATTTGTTTCTTGAAAAATGCTTTTTGTGTGTCCGGAGCCATATTTTTAAAGTGCTTCTGCAGATTTTATTGAAACATGAAATGAGTAAATATATGGATAAGAGGATGATGCACGCCAAATGACATTGTACACCATCTGTTAATAACGGAGTTATGGCCCTTTGTATCTTGAAACCATGTTGTTTTGAGTGTCAAATATAATACTTTTGTGTCCAGAAGCATATTGGCGTGGGCAGCAATTCAACGAAATGCTTGTTTTAATTATTTTCCCATACAAATTTTCCCATTTAATTATTTTTCTTTACACTTTTCAATACTCGTTAACTCCATAAAACAAAACACATTTATTCCATGAAACTAACAAGAACGCATAATATCCCGTAAAAAAATGGTTTTATGTAAATCATGCTCCTTTGCGACGGGGCCTGTTTTGACAAAAAAAACAACACTGTATACACAATGAAAACTTAACACATCCTCGCAAACATACTCTATACGGCATTAGATGGAATAGATTCCAATCAAATAGGCATAATTGAATATCTCACAGCTTTATAAAAACTCAAAGCCTGCATGGGGATGACAGACATTATTGTGGTGTTGTGTTTCTGAGGTGTCTGTATCGGTAAGTTGGAAAGCATCAAGCTGGAGAAGGGTTTGAGTTATTGATCATCAAGCAAAATAAGTTGTACTGTAAACACGATATACACAAAAATAGACGCCATTTTACCTTCTGTGAAATCATATCATATCATTCTCGTCCACTTAACTTATTTATACACTGCAAAAAAATTATTATTTGCGGGACATTATTTTCTATTGATTTTAAGGGTTGAACAATCCACAAATTAAATACAAATATACTGGAAAATAACTGACACAAATTCCATATTTATTGTTTCCGAACTGAGAAAGTCACACATTAACTACCACGTCCATGAGTCTTTTTTAACCACGAAATAACATGCGGACGAGTATATATGATTTTACAAAAAACAAACAATTTAAAAGGATATTTTACCTTATGTAAATTCATACCATTCTTTTCCACTTCATCTTAATAAACAGGAAATACACAAGCAGGGCTTTTCCTTGAGTATTTATGGGTCTGTTAAACGGACCCATACCCAAAGCGTGTTATATGCTGTTCCTTATGAAAATTATATCTCAATTATGTTTCAGTTAGATCTAACAAAGTTTATAACTATTATAATAGGATTTTATTCCTATCATTTGAAGTATTATTAATACTTATATTAAATGTGTTTTTCCCAAAGCAATGGACTTTAAGCATGAAACAAATTCAAAATCCCAAAATTGCATTTTTTCCCAAAGTGGAGAAGAAAGGGCCTGACAAAGCGTCTCTTTTACCTTCTGCTTCATGCTTGTCCCCCACATCCTCAACATCGTTGTCTCGACCCAGCAGCAACTGGAGCAGCAGAGTAGCTCGATGTATTTCTTGTATGTATATTTAGGACTCACACACATTTACATAAATGTAATAAAAAAAGTATAAGACATGTTCAACATCATAAAATATGGCAAATTAATCAATCTCACATCAAGTGTTACCTTTCTGTAAACATTGCTTAAAATATCAATATACACTCCTCCAAAGATAACTTAAACAATGTCATACTTTATTAAAAAAGTATTCATCCATATACATTTCTTACATGGCATCATGGTGTTTATAGAAATGAAAGTCTAAAAATAGCCTCAGTTGCTATGTACATGTGCATATATGTAGAAATATTAAATTTGCAGTTGAAATGCTTTGTTTTTTCATGCACAGTTTACAAGATCTAAATTTTAGGACCATAATGACACAAACGTTAAGACAACATAACATAATATGCATTACATCTTATGTTCCAACAAAAACCCTCACATTGTATAATCATATAACAATATGTGCACATAAATTATTTGTATCTTTAACTACACACTAATGTTGTATTGTAACATCACACACTTCTATGTTCGTATGCTAAACAATTAACACATTGTCATTGAAATACTAATCACTAATTACAACAACTAATACATACATGTACACACTATTCCACTCTGAACACCAGGATGTTGTCCCCAGACAGTCCCACAATGATACAGGATGTGGTGCTGCTGTAGCAGACTGACACTGGGTACTCCACTCCATCCTCCTCAGCAGCAAGATTAGCCAGCTTACTCTCTCCCTCCCAGCCCACCTGTAGTACAGTGTTGGACAGGCGTCCACAGACCAGCACCTGGCCTGCAGGGGTCACATGTAGACCATGTAGGACATCTAGTGCTGGGTCTGTGTATGTAGCCAGGAGTGTGCCATCCCTGGCCAGGGTGCGAAGCTTGTTCTGCGGGTAGTAGCTGGTGATGTACAGCCTGTCTCCTGTGGGACTCACAGCACACTTCTCTACTGCAAAACAGAGTAACATCAAGATATTGAATTACTGTAAATGTTAAATAATCTTATTAAACATACTGCAGTGATATTGTATTACGCGTATGTTGCTATAAAGAGGCCTTTACACATCTAAAATATATGCATACATTTCAATAATTTAATAGTTAAGCGTGACAATAAACTTCAGTAGCAGAGCTATTGTGATAACCTTTGAAATGTTGAAATGCGACTAGTGAGTTAGATATGAATTGAAGCAAAACAATTACACAGATGGAAACAATTACACAAACTGAAACAATTGCACAGTTCTATCAACAGGTAAACATATTGTACATGTACAATCATTTAACAACCACAAAATTAAGACAGGGTCAGAAAGTGTCTCTTTCCCAGGAACTCAGTTTCTATTTAT
This sequence comes from Dreissena polymorpha, assembly GCF_020536995.1. NCBI lineage: Eukaryota > Metazoa > Mollusca > Bivalvia > Myida > Dreissenidae > Dreissena > Dreissena polymorpha. Next base: position 106,368,222 of record NC_068362.1, on the reverse strand, counting down.
AGGCATGCCATGTAGTGACAGTCAAAATACTTCATTACTCATGTTTATAAATCAATATTTCTGAATCTAATTGTTTTGGCTACAATGTACTGTAGCATTCAAAGGGCACATATGAATTAAAGAACAATTTTTTTATAATACATCAGCAGGTTTTCTGCTATTACATCTGAATTTTATTTTAATATCATCTCACAAAGTATGTAACTATAATTTATATTATTTTTTCAAAATAACAAGATAAAGGCCTAATGGGTCAATATTTGTTGATTAAAAAAATAAATCCCAACTCGGTTCATTTAGTCAATAAAAATTCCCAAATTTGTCATTGTATGGATTTAAAATAACACAATTTGACTAGACTCCTTTGTCCACAATGGTTAGACAAATCCCTGTACATAATACACATGTTATCAGGATGGATTCACCATGATTCTTACCTGTATAATCACCTGATCTATCTTGGTAGAGTCTGCAGATCAGTTTGCCATTCAGTGAGTATTTGTACAGTTCTTGACCAGAGGTGACAAAAAGGTCTCCTTGGTGATGGGTAATAAATGTACATTCATGTTGTAACTGAAACTTCCTGCCAGAAACAAGCTTTCCCTGGTTGACAGTGATAAACTGGACCTCATGTATGTTACTAGTATTCACAGCCACTGCAACCTCACTGGGTGTGATCAAACAAATGTCCAATGGCCGAGCATTCACATCCCAGTGACTCACCACCTGGTACTGCTGGTTCAGCAGCTTGACATTCTTATTTCTCCAGTCTACAACCAGTACCTGCCCATCGGGAAGAACACATATGCCATAGATATAACATACATCTTTATCACTTGGTATTCTCACATTATGCTTAGTAATACTCTGGACATTAAACGCCTTGCCTGACTTTCCTAGCAGAGTTAATGCCTGCTGTATTATATGCTTACATTTTATGCCGGCTATAAGGCAGAGCTCCTTATGATCTCCAATTTTCTGAACAATTTCATGGAATTGTGACAAGTCACTGTGAACACTGGTGCATTTATGAATAGAACTTGTAACTGACCATTTAATGCTTATAACTTCATCTCTCATCTCGTTAAGTTCCTTCGCAGTAATATTATCAAATTCATTCACGATAGAGAGAACACTCCTACACATCTCTTCTTTTAAATATTGCTCATTTCCGCCTGATGTACCCACAGAATTATTATCACATTCATCTATAAAAGTATTTAAATTGCCACACATTTGCTCTATCATAACTTCGCTATGTTCATTGTATGTTCTCTGCAATGACTGAATGCTGGCCTCCTGACTGATCTGCAGGGTTTTAATTTCCCCCAGGACAGTTTCCAGCTCCACTGACAGCCCCTCTAGGCCTGAGGGCTGCGTGTTGGTCAGCTCCGAAATCTGGGTCACTTTACTGCACTGGCTGAAATAAACAATTAATACATGTACATACCAAGGAATAGTCAGTGATATTATGAAATGCTTCAAACAAGTATAAAGTGTCAAATAAAAACATACATGGACAATAAATTAATGCTTCTTGGGCTTAATATGGGGTATATAGATTTGCACTTTTCCATCCATCTGCGTGACTTTTCTGTTGTATATAACTCCACATGTATTCCTGCAACTTAACAAATACAGTAACCAGGCATGTGAGCTAATGCACACTTCTATATGTTGTTTCTGTTGTTTTCATCATAATTGTAGTAATGTCTTATATTTATACAAAAATGACATTTTAACATATGTGCAGTGTAAAATAAACAGTATTGCTTGCTACAAGAGGACTATCAATTTACATAAATATTTATCATTGTGTAATTTTACCCACATGCATAGTTTGATATGTCTTTTTCAACATACCCAGAGTTATGGCCCTGTTTAGCAAAGAAATCACATTTAAAATTGTGTTGTGAGTAACTCAAAGAGTACAGCTGATAGAGGGATGAACTATTCTTAAAGTATAGCCCACCATGTGAAATTATGCACCTTGATATTTTTTTTTAAGTTTTTTTTTACATAAGAAGAGTTATGTGACAATCCCTTTAACCAAACAATAATATTTGTTCAATTGTGAGAAGCGTTACTCAAATAGAGGGATACTTCTACAGTAACATAGTAATTGTCAGGTTAACTTGTGCAACTCCATGTTTGTTCATAATTTAAAGAGATTTGTGCAGTTGTGGGACAAATTGGATTGTAGAGGTATCAATGTACTAAGAATACATTTTTAGTAGTTAATATTGTTTTCAGTTTAAGTATCATTGTACACCTTGACCACACTATCCATAATAACACATGCAAGAAAAGATCATTAATGCTCTACCATCCCACAAAAAACAAGCATGACGTATATTTCATGTCTATTCCCAAACTCAGTATGTACAGTCTAGCCTGTGATGAGCGACATATGACATGCAACCTGGTCTACTATCTCCCAATATTTGTTGTTATTTAACCTCTTGTGATTATTTTGCTTTTGTTGTTGTCATGTGATCTATTTGTGGAAAAGTAAAGACGCCATTGTTAAATGTTTGAATGGTCAGGTTAGCGTGTGCAACTCCATATGTTTGTTCAAAATGTTCCTAATTATTCTTGAGTAATCATCAGGAAACCATTTTACTGTTTCGGGTCACTGTGACCTTGACCTTTGATCTAGTTACCTGAAAATCAATAGGGGTCATCTGCCAGTGATGATCAATGTACCTATGAAGTTTCATGATCCTAGGCGTAAGCATTCTTGAGTTATCATCCGAATACCATTTTTCTAAGTTGAGTCACCGTGACATTTTAATTGTCAGGTAAACTCGTGCAACTCCATATGTTTCTTCATATTTTTTTGACATTAATGCAGTTGTCTTAAATGGGTTAAAATTCAATGATTAAATGCATTTAATAATAGCAGTACTGTAATATAACTTTTATCATCATTGAAAATCTGCTTATAATATTATGGGTATAACAGGAACTAAAACTGACTACTAAGTCTTTATAATTTCATGTTATAATCTTCTGTGACCTTTGACCTATTGACCTTAAAATGTATTGACCTCTTAATTTTCCTCAATGTAAACACAAAACATGTTGCCTGGCTGTAGGTCAAAGCATTCCCTAGATATACTGTGGAACACAATTGGTCTACGGACCAACGGACTAAAGAACAGATGCAAAGCAAAATAACCATGCTTCTTACAAAAGGGTCCTCTATTTCTAAATATAGTCTGAGTATTAACATTCTAGCCTGTGATAAGCATCTTATGACATGCAACCCAGCGATTTTTTTTCTTCTTTATAAAGTACCTGTAAAGGTATACTTTCCCAATTGAAGAAAAACTACGAAATTCCAAATTGCTGTCTGAAAATTTCCAAAAAGAAAGACAAATTCATTCTTTTTTTTTCAAGAAGTGCATTTTCTGCAAGTTAACAAACAAGTACAAGAGGGCCATGATGGCCCTGTATCGCTCTACTGCTGAAAATATTCTTGGCGTGTGCAAATACTTAAATATAGGCCCTATTTAAGCACATGTACACTTTTGTGACACCCGGGGCAGGGTCAAATTTGACCCCAGGGGCTTAATTTGAGCAAACTTTGAAGAGGACTACTGTATCTCACTACATACAAAATGTGGTAGCCCTAGGTCCTAGAGTTAAGGACAAGAAATTTTCAAAGTTTTCACAAAATAAGCAAGATATAAGCATACACTACGGTGGTCGGTGATTTAGGCAAAAATCGCGGGGCGTGTAGTGTATTATAATCTGTCTATTCCAAATTAACATTGACCAACTCTAAAATATATTTGACCTCTGACCTTGAAGGATGACCTTGACCTTGAACTTTCACCACTCAAAATGTGCAGCTTCATGAGATGCACATGCATGCCAAATATCAAGTTGCTATCTTCAATATAACAAAAGTAATTGCAAAATGTTAAAGTTGGCGCAAACTAGTGCTGCAACAATATACCGGTATATCGGTATATATCGCAATACGCAATCCGCATATTGTATTGCGATATAATTTTCATCATACCGGTACAAAAATTTTACAAAAATTCATTCACATTTCGTCCAGAAAAGCCATCCGAAATAATGATAAAAAGGTAAACAAATCAAAGCAGGGTAAATTATTTTTTACGTAAAAAAAGCATTCTAAAAAGTGTATTATACGGAGTAGCGTTGTTACATGGGAGCATTCATTCGATGCTTTTGAACAGATTATCGTTGAATTAATTGCGCACAGCTGTAAATGTTTCGTTCGATTCTGATTTGAGCATTATTTGTAATCCGAATTTCGGAAATACGCTTCCAAATTTGAATGCTAACGCGACAATAAAAAATTCTAGCGTCAAATAAAAAGTGCTTTATCCTTTGTCTCAATAAAAAGCGCGCGAAAATTATACAGACATGTAGAACGTCGCATGGAAAGTATGGGTGTATTTTGTGTTGTATAAAAACGGGAACATCACGTCAGCTGAATTACGCGTGTTCAGTGGGAAAAACGCCCCGGTTGGACGTTATTTCATCACATCTTTAAATAGTAACAATTGCAAAAATGTATTTGATACTTAAGAAAATTTGCAAATGTTTGTGTTTCTTATTATTCTTGAGCACATTTATAGTAAATATTTACCAGAATTTGCTTTAAAATTGGAATTTATGGGATTATTGGGTAATTGGCAAGTTATAATTTTGGTACAAGTTAGCAATATATTGCGATATATTGCAATACGGATTTTTGAACTGACAATATATTGCAATACAGTTTTTGGCGTATTGTTGCAGCACTAATACTATCGACTGATAAAATCCAAACAAGGGCTGTTTGTAAAACACACATGCCCCCAAATGGGCTGTCATTTGCAGTGGCAGCCATTGTGTGATTACGTTAGAAACCATTTTACTACTTCAGGTCACTGTGACTTGACCTTTGACCTAGTGACCTGAAAACCAAAAAGGGTCATCTGCCATCTGTCATAATCAATGTACCTATGATCCTAGGCATAAGCGTTCTTGAGTTCTCATCCAGAAACCATTTTACTATTTCGGGTCACCGTGACCTTGACCTTTGACCTAGTGACCTGAAAGTTGCTTATCCACCGATAATTACGAGTAACGCCCATATAATATAAACTGGAATGGTCTAGTATACATCAGATTCGGGCTAGTAGATTTTAAGAGGAGCTGGTCCGATGGTCTTGCTGTAAAAAAGTTAATGTCAAACCCTGTAAAGTTAAACTACTACTGGTAAGGCATTCTTAAGTGTATATATTTCGGACATGTATAGTAATCGGATAAACAGTAATAGATATACAAGATGTTCCATGCATTAAGATAGTGTTTTTGTACAAAAGCTATCATAGGGATGATGATGATATAACGAGGATAAATATGTGATGGAACGGTGCTACTGGTACATATCTTAAATTACTTAAATGTGTTAAAGACTTAAATGTGTTATGATGAAGTAGATTTTAATGAGCATTTATTGTTTTTACAAATAAACATAGTATAGTGATAGAAATAATAAAAAGTTGTAAAATGAACATGTTTTGTTTTTGAAAAGTCGATATTGTTCACACAAATTCTTGATATTGTGTCCTTATCTTTGTGTACCAATTCATTAAAATATGTTGTGTTATTTATCATGGTATTTTTATTTTAATTTAATGAAGCAGCGTAACTTTTTAAGATATTGTGTTGCTCTTAGAGCATATTTTTATTTAAAAAAAAAAGAATAATACAGACAAAAACACAATAAACGCGCTTCAAAATTGACCCCAGTATTTTTCAATTTGATTCCTCAAAATTTCAGCCCTGGGGTCATTGACTGCTGGTTTTTAAAATCTATTGAAATCCCTCATGATCGGTCCTCGAAGTGATTTTTTACAATTTTTCTTATCCGAGTCCTGGGACTGCATAACCTGCAAATCTACGGCTCCCTGAATCGAAAAAACGAGTCAGGGGTTTTCCTCGCTTCATTGGAAAGAGGCCCTTACCTATGGATTTTGGGAAGAATTCTCGCTAAAATTACTGCTTTGGGAAATGAAAAAGCTGGTGTAAGTAAGGATCTTTGGAAAACTGCATGATTCTAATGAAATTTTCAATTGGGAAGGGGCCTTTAATAGGCTCCTGATATATAAGGCTGAAAACCGCTGCTACTGCGAGCCCAAGTATTAAACTTTATTATTTTTTTCTGAAAATTCTATACATTTTTGGGACTCCCATTACTCAAAACTTTGCATCCCCAGATATTTTTGTGAGTCCAGGACGCAGGACTCACGGTTAAAAAAATTCACTGTCCTCGATGCTCTCAAATTGCGTCACCTGATTCACACATGTTCAATGGGAATTCCCCCATCCCATAAATAAATTTGTAAATGCACTCGTGTAAAATGGCGGACATTTGAGTTTATGAAATTCTTTGACATATTCATTGGCCGTATTTTGGTTTTGAAAATATAAATCGTAATAATACTGGATTATCCGGTAATGGATAGAGTTGGAACATGCAAAGATCTATCAATAGTATATGTGTATTTACAGCTACATTCCGAAATACCGTCGGTCCTCGGATTTTTCCGATAATAATATGGAAAATCCGGTAATGATTCTAATATTGCCGGACCTCATGTCCGGTAATAAAATTGTGGCGAAATATGGAATTCAACAAGCTTTTTCCAGAAAAGTTACAAGGCAAAAGTAAGGAATTTACAGAGTTATTTATGAATACTCCAATCATGAAAAACATTTTTTTATTGGTTGCATTTCTTGAATGACGTACATGCATATACGGTATCCGAAGATTTTTGCTGCGTCTTCAATGCAAATTACAATGTTAAAAATGTCATCTTCGTCTTTCATCGTCATTTTTTACTTTTTGGGCCTGAAATAATCAGTCTGGGCCGGAAATGGCTGCATGAGTATAGGACCTCATTGCCGACAATTAATTATAATTTTGGGAAGGAATGTTACAGATTTAAGGAGCATGTTTGTATCCATCAAAATCACAATCGGTAAGGTCTATTAAAATTATGAAATAAAAGTGGGACTTCAAAATTTATGTTTGGGACGTCCAAGATTTATGGTTAGGAAGTCAGGACTTCCAACTTTTAAAAGCTAGCGAAAGCGCTGTTAATTATTAATAGCTAAAGGAATATAAATGTGTGAGATACCTGTGAATTGTTCCAACACATGCAGAGCAGCACAGCTGACTGTGGTAATGGCAAAACTGTGTCAGTGTTTCATCCTCATGCACCTCACACTTCCTGAGAAAATCTTTCACTGCCTTAGAAACTGGCCATTTCTTAATATCCTCCCTTCCACATGTCATATGTTTTGTAAAAAATTGACTATGCAGGATAACACATTTTTTACAATAAAACCCTTCACATTTTTCACAATAAATGTCTGCAGATTCCGTAAGATTCTGCTCTAAACAACGTGTGCAAGAAAAGTCTTCAACCATACGCAAACGTTTTGGAACCGAAGACAATGAACCTGTTGCCATTTTGTTACTGTATATAATGTTAAAACCTTTTTGTTCAAATCGTTCCAAGTTTATTTCTTGTGAAATATGAAAAAAATAAAGCTAGTTCCAAAAGTTTATCAACCTTAGACGTTAAAATTAACACTGAAACACAGATAAATTCAAACACAAGATATGCAAAAAAACTTTTCAACCATAGGCCAACGTTTCACAACATTAGACAATGAACGTGTTGCCAATTTTGATATTCTAGTGTATGAAGTTTTACATGTGAAAGTACATGTAGTTAAAGAATAATTCTGTTAAAATAGTCTATAATACTGTAAACCGGATGGTTATGGCTGTGTTGTATCCCAATAAACAAGACATCATAAATAAGATAGTTCACAGTTCACTTCTTTTAATAATGTAGCAATGCTTTTCAGTCCATAATGAAAAACATGCAGACGAGAATTCAAATAGCAGTTAATCCTACAGTATAAATCAGGATCTGAAATATATAAAACAATAAAATACTAAACAATTAAACAATAGTTCTGTTCTAGTGGCCTTAACATTTATTTTATTTGACTCAACTACTCATATAAGATTTAGGTACAACAATGACAACAATAATCATAAATACACAAAACGCAGCATCAAAAACCTTATAAACAAGGGCTGTTTGTAAAACACGCATGCCCCCCATATGGGCTGTCAGTTGTAGTGGCAGCCATTGTGTGAAAACGATCTTTGGCACTGTGACCTAGTGACCTGAAAATCAATAGGGGTCATCTGCTTGTCATGATCAATGTACCTTTGAAGTTTCGTGATCCTAGGCGTAAGCTTTCTTGAGTTATCATCCGGAAACCATTTTACTGTGTCAAGTCACCGTGACCTTTGACCCAACGCTTCTGTTAGCTTTAAAAAGTTGGAAGTCCTGACTTCGCAAGTTCCAAGCCTAAAATTTTGGACGTCCCTCTTTAATTTTAGAATTTTAATATACGTACATGTTCCAACTCTATCCATCACCCGATAATCCAGTATTATTACGATTTCTATTTTCAAAACCAAAATACGGACAATATTGACATCCGCTACCGTCCACTTTCCGCAAGTTCAATTGTGCGATGGGGGAATTGCCATTGAACATTTGTCAATCACGTGACGTGATTTGAGAGCATAGAGTTAGGCACTGTTCATAATTAGTTATGACAAATCAACGACTGAATTTCAAATGTAACATGTAAATTATGATCGTTGACAAATACTGCTCCGAAAACGACTGTCCGAAAAAGTACGTGTTTTGCACAAGAAATAATATGTGCATATCGTTTGACTGCAGAAAATGAAAACCAATTACTCATTAAATACGTAATCAATATATAATTTGGTTAAAATGACAATATGCTTTTGCACTACTTTTCTTTGCTAATAGACACTTTAAATATTTCAAGATGGCGGACATTTGACTTTTAAGATTTTTGGAAACTAGCCAAGATATTTTGTCAATTGCAGTTCATGTCCGTACCACCTGCTAACAACTCGGAAATGTATAAATGAAATAACGGAAAATCAGTACCATCAAACATTTCCGAAATGCCGAATTCGTTCTCAAATGATCGCGCACGCGAACAAATTTTACTTGAAATGATTATTATTCGGTTTATTTCCAAACAGTCTATTCAGATTTTTGCTATGGTCAGAGCCGAGATTTCATCGCATTGGCGATCAGGCGATGGGTTAATTTTGCAGACTGCTTATTTTTAAAATGCATATAATCAAAAGTGTTATCCGAAAAAATCAGGATTTTATTATTCACTGAATGTACCTATGAAGTTTCGTGGTCCTAGGCGTAAGCTTTCTTGAGTTATCATCCGGAAACCATTTTACTGTGTCAAGTCACCATGACCTTTGACCTGAAAGTCAATAGGTGTCATCTGCGTGTCATGATCAATGTACCTATGAAGTTTCATGATCCTAGGCCTAAGCGTTCTTGATTTATCATCCGGAAACCATCTGGTGGACGGACGGACATGCTGACGGACCGTCATGTGCAAAACAATACACCCCCTCTTCTTCAAAAGGGGGGATAATAAAGAGATAAAAATATATCATTCAACACATTGATACAATTTCTACAATTCTCACCAATTTATGGAGTTGAGTCCCTTTCTCTTTCACTTCAGTCTCTCCTCTTTTAACCTGCCAGTGCTGTAAATTCAAGCATGCAAACAGATATTATGGGGTTTCAACTGAGTGTATAAGTTGCTTTCTAAAAGTGAATTTATTAATTTGCTGCCATTCCCGAAATCATGTGATTCGAACATTAAAACTGTGCAAACCATAGGCGCTCGATGTCAATGACAATGTTTTTTTTAAATTAATTTATTTTTTAGTTACCTGTTGTTTATTATAATGCATACACATACTAAATTAATAAAAATCTTCCGACAAAACGTCTTCTTAAAAAAAAAGATAGTTGGGCTATGTACATAGATATTGACAAGGTAAATCACTTGCCATTTTCTAAAGCAACGGAAGTGCGTCATTATGCATAATTAAATCGCTGTTTGAAATGCGCGAGCAGGCCGGGAACCTCGCTCTTTCTCTATCTTCTTTCAGTTTCAACAGAAACATCCACAGAAGATGTGATAAATCCCTGTAACTATTGTTTCTCTCAATAAATGGGGCAACCAACAAAAGATATTGTAAATTGCATACACATGAATCATTCCTTACCAAATCGTCTGCCATGGAGATTTCCAGAAAAAAAAGCACGTCAAAAAACAAATCTGGCGCCCACAGTGTTAAGTGGCTGTTATTGTGTATAAAGAGCGAGGTTCCCGGCCTGCGCCCGCATATCAATAGGCGAGCGGGGCGACAGCGATTTAAGGCTCATGTTAAGTGCCAAAATGACCCCACATTGAAGAAATTTAAAAATATAAAAATGATCAGTAATACCAAAAATAAATAAATGAAATTTACTTATGGTTTAAATTATTATATATTATTTCTACATATGTATACATTTTCAAGAAAGAATCACAAAGTTATAATGTCATTATTAGCAAAAATTATCCAATATATGGCAAATTCTCAAATCCATTAAAAAGAACACACATGAACCAAATAAAACCACCAACAGTATTGGCCAGTTATATTTAAGGTACTACTACCATTGAATTGCGTCAATAAAGCCCCACGACACTATGCGAATTTAAAAATGAACATGTTTATACCACGAGCTGATATTTATAGATTTTGGAAAAAGTCTAAGTTTCCAATTGCATAGCATGCGATCAAGAGGAGTTATGATGTTATGAAATATATTTCATGAAACTATATCATTTTCCTATTATCTCCATAACAATTACGCTTACGTGAAATTTACTAATTCAATAGAATCTCGATACATTTAAGTCTCTTCCCTATTTAATTTCATCTGTCGTCCATCTTTGTCAGCAGTTTGTATTGATCCGCATTAACGAATTTATTAAATAAATTATATTGCTTACATATTATATTAATTTGATTAGATAACTTGAAAATGTCTCATAAACAAATTATATAAACTTAAGAACAAATGGATCGGTAATATTTTATAAATTGTTGAAATTGAAAAGAAATATTTTTCGAATATACTTCCGGCAAATAATGGCTAGCTGAACAGGTAAACATGACAAGACAGTAACAAATGCATTTTTTTATCGATGACAAGGTTTTAATAGAAAGGTAAATGTTCACTTGGTTTAATATGTACGTGTGCCCAACATTTGTATAATTTATTTTTCCGATCCCATAAATATTATGCCTAGATTGTTAATTAAAATATTGATATGTAGACTTCCTTTAAACCCAGCGATTTTCCTTGTCCAATTGGGAAAAGTACCCGTACCGGTCCGATTGGGAAAAATTGAGTCGTGAAAACCTCAAAATTGGGAAAAATCGAGTCGTGAAATCCTGAAATTGGGAAAATGGCGTCGTGAAGTTTGGGTCTTATTGAATACATCATACAGTTCATACTTAATTGAACATACCCATTTAAATAATCATTTGCAGGCATGCCTTAATGACCATTAAGTTATAAAGTTTATATAAATAACAAAATATTATAAAGAACACACCAAATCAATTACTAGTTGTTTTAATCTCTTTTAAAGCAATGTCTCTCTCTTTCATTTTTGTGAAAATTTCAACAATCTTTGATGTTTGATCATCACTCAGTTGCTTGCATCCCTCCCTGCACAGCATCATTATTGCTGTCAATGTGTCCTGTGATAGATGGTTCCGATTGGTTTTTTGGCATAATATTTGCTATTATGACTCATTTCAAACTACGATAAGGTTACAAACCGACATAAAACAGTACGCTGGCTGCCTGGCAAAAGAACCGGAAACAGTAACAACTCTATTGATTGAATGCGCTGAATAATAAAACCCGAAATTAATTGAGCGCCTGATTACACACAACTATACGATTTTCTTTGTTCGCTCGCCGAAAGTTGTTTTTTTACGAAACTTTCTATCGTTTTGAGAAAAAATTCGGATGCTGATTGGGATTTTTCCAGATGCCGATTGGGAATTTGGGAATTTTCGCTCGATTGGGAAAGTACCGTTTTGGGAATTTGGGAATTTTCGTTCGATTGGGAAAGTACCGTTTACCGGTACTTTATAAAGAAGGAGGAAAATCGCTGAAACCGGATGTCTTATGCCCCACGTGTTTGACGAACGGGTATGGTGTTCGAGCAGTGACATAAACATGGTGTAATTTGTTTTAAGGTAGCAAATTAGTCGTCTCTCCGAGTCTTATATATTTCAAATTAACATTACACGTTTATGCCTTTTGGTAATATAGTTTATTTTTTGTATTTGTGTCATTTTGTGACTATAATGAGTACTGTATTGCGAGTAAACAAGTAAATTTGACAATAAAGGTTCACTGGAAAGTCCACCATACTAAAAGTAGTTCCCAATTATTTTGTTAACTTTTGACATTCTTTGATGTTTTTCTTTGGGATATTTTAGGATTGTTGGTGTGTGTTGTGTGGACTTTTCATTTGTAGTACCTAACATTAAGTGTATACAATATTTCGACCAAAGGAATTTGTTCAATTTAACTCAGTTTGTTATTTTGATAATTTCATGCATGCGCTGTATATTTATCAAAAGCAACATTTTGCCAGAGCTCCAGATAAGGTTTTGTGAAATTCTTAAATTACTACCAGATTTTCAAAAAGAATTCTTAACTCTGAAATTTTATTCTTAACCTTACTACTAAGTTTTGGAAAATAATTCTTATTTTTTATAAATGACCTAAAAATAAATAATAATGGCTATTTTCATGCAAAAAAATCAAAATAAACATACTAGCAACTTTATTTATACGAGTTCAACAGTGTCTTTTCAGTATTATACAATTTTATTTTTCAAATACCTTCATATGCCCAAACTGTGCTTAGATTGCATGCCTTAGAGGAATTTTTACATATTTCACAATTAAAACGGGACTACCCTTCAATCTTTTCAACGATTAGCCACGGGACTTGTCCCTTCCACTCGTTCAATTTTTTATGTTTAAGTTTGGACCCGTCGTGTGGCGTTTTTGCATAGCTTTTCCGACTGTGTCGGAAACTGAACATACAACATCGTATAAGATCTTTTCTATAATGTCTTTCTAAACATTTATGTTCGGCTCACTTTGCCTACAATATGTTAAAAGCGTGTTTTTGGACGCTTTGTAGTTTTTTTTGGACGCTCTCTGGGCGCTGCCATTGTTTTTTGACAGATAGACTGTATACGCCGCTTATATTGGAAAAATGCGCTTTGTTAAACAAACCCGATAACCATTCTATATAAGCACCGCAAAGATCTTTAATATGCGAAAAGAACTCAATAAAAATCGATACGAACCCATGTTAAAATAATATTTGTTACTTGATTTTGTAATTCTTAATGGTACGACAAGATTTTAAAATAAATACTTAACGGACGTGAAAATAATTCGTAATTACGAAAATACGACCCTTATCTGGAGCTCTGATTTTGCATAATATTTTGCATTTCCTGATCTGTTCTACAAGTATTTACAAGCCTATTGACAAATAAATTGAATTATTTGCCATTATATTTATTGAACTATTCCTATGTGAAAAATAAGCCTTTTTACACTTTACATGAACCTTAATTATTAATAATGACGCACTTCCGTTGCTTAAGAAATTGGCGAGTGATTTATCTTGTCAATATCTATACATACATAGTCGAACTATGTTTTGTTGGAAGATTTTTATTAATTTAGTATGTGTATGCATTAAAACTAAAAAAATCAATAAATTAAAAAAACATTGTCATTGACATCGAGCGCCTATGGTTCAAACCTCTAACGAAATACAAAGAAAACAAAGCATTGCAACCGTTTTTAATTACATACTAATGTGTTTCTACACATCTAACTGAGACAATTCAAAGTCAAAATACCAATTTATTTACACGATGTACAAGATAAAAGCAATCGATGTTTCTAGCTTCGTCTCAGTCCCTCGAATGCCAATAAATATATGACACAAATTGCCCACCATAGATTTGTAAGTCTTAATATTACATCAATAGCCCACCATAGATTTGAAAAATCTTATGTTGACAACAATAACCCACTTTAGATTTGTTAAGTCTCACTATGACTTTAATTGCCCACCATAGAGTTGTAAAGTCTTATGATGACTTCAATAGCCCACCATAGATTTGTAAAGTCTCACTATGACTTTAATTGCCCACCATAGACTTGTAAAGTCTTATGATGACATGAATAGCCCACCATAGATTTGTAGTCTTGTATGGTCTCAATGGTCCATCATAAAGATTTTAAGTATCAATATGGCATAAATTGCCCACCATAAATTTGCAAAGTCTTACTATGGTATCAATGGCCCACCATAGATTTGTCAAGTCTTATATGGTCTCAATGGCCCACCCAGGGCTCGAAATTAACACTCGCACACTCGCAAAATGCGAGTGGAAAATACCGATTGCGAGTTAAGTTTTAAGCCACTAGAAATCTTTTGCGAGTGAAGAAAGAGTGAAAAAAAGAGTTATATTGCTAAATGCGCTCGACGTTGTGAACGCTAAACCCCAGGTCCATTAATAGAACGTCCGAATACCCATATGCGGAAGATCGCACTTTGTATGTAGACTGGTATACTTATAGTACATATATGCGGATGGTATTGGTACAAAGAACATGAAACAGTTGATTATCCACACATGTTCACTATAAAAGACATAAAAACCTGAACAGTCATGTCTTCAAAGCGAAAAATTACTAGTTTCTTTTTGCCCACAGATTGAAATAACAAAAGGAAATGTAAAGCAAAGTTAACCGTTGAGTTGAGAAAAAAAAACGGAAATTAAATTCTTCCACGAAAACAGTGAACAAGTGGGGAAAAGAACTTCATATATAACACCCAAACTTGTGGTTGGTGTCATATTTTATTTAGTTTTAATAGTACTAAACTTATATACAAACTTGCTTTTATTTATGTTTCCAGCAAATTTTGCGAGAATGTTTTTGATTTTGCGAGCTGGTATTTAAGCTGCTCGCAATGTTTTGCTAGTAGAGAGAAAAGTTAAATTCGAGCCCTGCCACCATAGAGATGTTAAGTATCAATATGGCTTTAATTGCCCACCATAGGTTTGCAAAGTCTAACTATGGTATCAATGGCCCACCATAGATTTGTCAAGTTTTATATGGTCTCAATGGCCCACCCAGGGTTTTTTTTTACTAAGAAAGTGACGCGGATATTCAGCGTCTTCCCCTAACAGAATTTTTCCCATCAAAATACAATTTCCCCACCAAAAATATAATTTTTCACCAAAATATAATATTTTTTCTCAAAGAAATGTTTATTTTTCCTTTGGGCATTTGACAATTATCCAATTTGCACCATGGACAACGATCTCGCTCTCTCTCTCTCCAGACGAACACAAAAAAGCTGGGAATCCCAGTTATTCTAAATATAGCTCTTAAATTACGTCATGTAAACTGGGCAACTAATCGTAATAATCTTGTGACTATTTTACTGGATGCCGGTCTTGCGCGAGAAGGGTGTTTCGTCAATTAAATACCGGAAACCAGTCGAATTTTCATCCGGGCTATATGCAAGCCAAGATATAAACGTGAAAACAGAAAAAAATGTCAGTCACAATTGGCGTTCTTACACAAACAAAATAAAACATTCGGACTCGGAAGATACTGAACGCATCGAGGCATTTTCTAAGAAAGAATCATCGAAAACCGTTATAACCCAGCAGGATTCTGAGGTAATCAACATCGAACATTGTGAAAGTGAAAGTAGACAATCGGCAGCTGCCGCTCCTTTGACCTTTCCCTTCCAATACTGTAGCAGATCAAGATCGTCAACCCATTCATCATGAAATTGAAATCACAAAATTGACATCGTCCCCCGGCCCCAGTACAGAAATATAGTTGAAAACATTTCCCATTATTAGATCTACACCTGCAACTTTATTAAGGACTTTGACTTTAATACGTGTTAAATGTGTTTAAGAACAAAAAGGACAGAGACAAGCCTCTTTTGATGAGTTATAGACATTGAAATGAACAGTTTGTATTTTTTCCCCTAATATGTCTCTTTCGCACTCTTTTTTCCCCTTTCACCCAGCGTCCAGCGTCTTCCCCTTTCTCTAAAAAAAACCCCTGCCACCATAGATTTGTAAACGCACAATGTACGACAGACGACCTACGACGAACGAAATGCAATCACACAGGGATTTGGAAATGCACATGGTACGACGGACAAAATGCGATCACACAAATATCAACAATTGCCTGTAATGGAATTGTACCCTCTTTATGTCAATCAGGCTTGGCGAAAGTGGAAAAAAGCTGCCGGTCATCCGGACAGGCATTTCAGAAAATGTGCCGGTCCGGACAAAATTGAGCCGGACCGAAAAAACAACTAGAAAATTCAAAGATGGCAGCGATCACATCTTGATCGTTTTATTCAACCGTCCCTTAAACCGATTTTAATCGCTTAGAGGCTAAGCGACACCGGCAGCTAATTGGTGTTAATATGTTGTGTAATGTCAATATAGGTGCGAAAAATTCGCGTGTCAGTGTTTATTACATGCACAATGTATTCCCTATCAGCGGTTCGGTGCGCTAATTTCAATAACGTAAGTGCAAGCCGAATAATTATCAAATTATAATTATTCAAAACGATTAAAACATTATTGCATGTACTTTGATGAAATTGCAGTTCGGAGCAGACCGGCTGTTAAATATACTGCGCACAGTATAAAACAAGTTTCCTGACATTTAATTATCATTTTAGTATAAAGGCATTACTTTTTCAGAACGTGTACGAGAAATTAATTAAATAATCAAGAGGATTCATTTACATGCTAACGCAATGTAATTGTTAACAGAGATTCATTTTCATTTTTGCCTGGTATCAGAAAGTCCCCGGGAAGCACGATTTTTACATGACACTGTGTATGATGCAATATAACAGTTCTTTGTACATGTAACGTATTGCATTCAATCTAAATTTAAATTCGCTCGTCCAATGAAAGCTCTGCCCCATAATGCACTGTACTCTTTACACTTCTGAAAAATGGCGTTTGCAAATGGTTGTGTTATCACTAGAACATTGTTTATACTTAATAAACAACCTTTTTAAAAGCCATGCTTCATAAAGAATTTTTATATTTTATGATATTTTAATGTCCTTATCTACTCGAAAAATATGTCAAAGCTATCAAGATCTTTTTTGTTAGAAGGCAGTTGCCGATTTTTCGACTGAGTTTGAAGTAGGTGTTGTGTAACCAATTGGATTTGCTAATTGTACGTAACAAACCTTTTGCAAACATCAAAACAATGAGCGATTTCATTTTCATGATGTAGTAAGGGGTTTGCTCTTCGAATTTTCAACTTTGAAAAAAAAAGATTTGTTTGTAGTCATTTCACATTTTGCCGGTCGCCAGGACCGGCATTCTTGTTAATCCTGCCGGACCAAATGAAAATCTGCCGGTCAGGACCGGCGGACCGGCAATTTCGCCAAGCCTGTCAATAATGGCTCTATTAAGATTCTTTCTTAATGCTTACAAAAATTAAATAAAAATATTACTATATACACAGTTTGTGTCCTAACTCAGACAAAAAAACTGTCAGTAAACCAGAGAAGTCAAATTAATATTCTTAATATGGCAAAATTAACCAACAATGGAATTCAGGGGTTATAAACTAGGATGCGAAATAATCAGCTGTTTATATTCCATAAAACAATTCAATCTGATTATTTCCAACAGCAATTTACCCAAATACAGTCTGTTTAATACACCTAAACGTGTGACTGACTATTTTAGACAGAATACTCTTGTCTTTTTCTATTAAAATATCATAAACCAGGACTTTTTCAATCAAATATTACCAAAACATTGTGAATTGTCCAGACAGTAAAACTGTAATGGTAACTTGGCTGTCTGTCTGTTCGTCAACTGACAAGTACAGGTACATCAATCCATAAGTAAACCAAACAAAGAATTGAAATAATTACTAAAACAGAGGTTTGGTGCTACAGTACACTCCACGCGTTTTCCCCAATTTCCCTCCATACTCCGCGGGGATTGACCTGGAGGGAGATTGAGAAAATCCCGCTATATGCGGCGTTTGCATGATTTTGGACGCGGCGGTTAGCGATCGGCAAAACTGATAAGCCGACGCTGCGGCCCTCGGCGTTGGCAACGCGGGGGAAACTATGCGTTTTACGAGATAACAATCAATTTAATTTTGTTTGACTTCCTGATTTTCAAATAAAATTACATTTATTACAAGTACATACATGTACATGTAGTATATTTACAATAAAAAAAAACAACCAAGATAGATCGATCCCAACGTGGTTGTAGAAGTAGTTGTTGTTGTATAGAAAACTCGTTGATTTACGACACACAAAACGTCGTCTTTTAACTAATACTTATCAATATAAACACAGTTTGCAACATTGTTTTTATTTTGATAATTTAATCCAAAGTTTTCATGTTAGCAGGTGATTTTCTATACTGAACATGTCAACAAATTACCAAGGACCCTAAAATCTTGCAAATCTGTGTGAATTGACAGTTTGACGTAATGAAAGAAAAGCCGCTTCCTGTCTTAAGGCATAACTTACTCAAGTAAACACGTTTAACGAATGCATAAGAAATGGTTTTAATTGTCGGAACAAAGTCAATTCTCTGCTCGCTTATGCATTTATTTTCCCTTTGTAGGTAGGTTATTCCATTGATTGCTTAAAGAAGGTGGTAACTATTGAGTTGATAGTTGCATTTAATATTCACAGTTGTATTCTTTTTGCGTTGACAATCAAAACAATGTTTACCAGTAATTATGGACCAAATCGGCACAGTGACATTCACACATGTTAATCCCTTTTGTCAAAACACCGCAGACAGCAGTCTACACAATAGGTCAGTAGACAAGCTTTATGTTTTCATAACGTAAAACACTTAAAATCCAGTTCCGCCCAGATGATCAGTTTACAGTACAATTACTGTTAAAATAATTACTCTACTAAAATACCGTAACAATAAAGATTCTTCGTGTTCGATTTGAAATTATTCTAGAGGAAATATCAACTTATTCGCGATATAATTTCGTTAAACTTTTAGCAGAAATCAACAAAATTCAATGTTCTCTGCGCTACAAAGTTTGTATAAAAAATTAAATACACGCACACTTTGCAGGAGTATACATTGTACCTTGACCTTGTACATTGCAGCATAATTTTCGTGCGCTTTTGTCGGGAAATATACATGATGACTGTATATTGGAAGCATTTGTAAACGTCGTGTTAACAATTAAAATCGTAGTGTGTTTCGGATAACTTATTATTATTCTCATTTGCAAATTTTACGGAACATTTATTCTTGTGTTATATGTGTTATGATTTAAATATTAATTTGTCAAATGTATTATATTAATTCATATTGTAGACGTACCTGTAAACATGTACTACAGTATTTTAACAATTTATTATAACAATGTTTTTATTTTTTGGCATGCACAGTAGCACACTGCTAACGCGGCGTTGCACGGCGGTCACTAATAAGAACGGAAATTGTCTGCATTTACCAACTAGCCTATAGTAATACACGCCGCGGGAATTAGAGAACGCGGCGTAACGCCAAGCGTTTTATCGAGTTCACCTTGCTCATCCAACGCCGCGTGAACACTCGCTAGCAGAAAAAGACCCGCGGGTTTTTTGGGGAAAACGCGTGGAGTGTACTGTAGATCTTCCTTTATCTTTACCAATTACTGCCTTCAATCATTCAAATTGAATGAATACATGTACAGTAACGCCCGTAAGAATATTTACTTGTAATAATCTAACCCAAAATTTGGCTTTAGTGTCCCTTATGATTCTATCCCTTACTTTCATAGAATCAGCCCTCCCCATAATATCGTCCCCTTAAAGAAAAACCTACATAAAGTGCTGGAAATGTAATGTTTTTCAATTTTTAGAAGTTGTAATTTATTTTATGGTTATCCAAGACTATTACGACGATCATTCTTGTGATTTCTGGTATTCATTGGAAAGTAGGTTATGTTTATTCCAGGGTGATGCTATAATTTTTAAATTACGTAACTCAAAAGTAAGTAGTATGTTATTGGATTAATAGTAGCTTTATCAAAATATGCCGCTTATTATTCAAAAAGTGTAAAAAATAAAGACTGTGTCTTGCCGTGAATAGAATTATAATTGGAAATTGTTCACAGAAGTAGTTATTTCTAATATTTCTAATTTTGTTTCAATTGTAAAGAACCAAAAATTTGAATCTTAAAATTACATGTTAAAATTTAAAAAAAAGAATTGAAATTTTGTTCACATTCATAAATTGTTTTATTTCCAATAGCAACAATAAAATGATAAAGCTAAAATGAAATGAACCTTATGCAATGGTTACAGTATCTCTAATGAAGACAAATGACACTGTCTGGTGGTCAACAGCTCTACATTCCTCACCTATGCCAGGTGTGAAATGTCATGTTTGTTGAGTAAACATCCCAAACCAAATGGGTCCTTCTTCAGAAGTGACACATTCCTCAAATAATTAGACCAATTAACAACAACATTTATACTTTTATTCTTTTATTTAATTTTACATAACAATAACATAGTCCAGCACATAATCGCATAATACTTTTTTTAAATCAAATCATAAATTTTTATTGTATTCTGTTATATTGTAATTTTAATACATATATAAATACTTAATACATAAAAGTAGCACATGAAAAGCCAAACACATTTATCATCCACAAAATTGATAATGGAATACTTTTATTTGATTATTGGCAAACAGTACAAATAAAAATACATAAAAAATAGCACATGAAAAGCAAAGAGCATTAATCATTCAAATCATTAGAGTTTTTTTTTCATTTATTGGTAAACAGTACAAATACAAGCATACATTGTAGTACAAAAAATAACAAATGAAAAGTTCATAAAATAAGGGGGTTTATTTTATTTTTTCTTTAAACAACAGTACACATACAAACATACATCATAGCACATGGGAAGCAAAGAACATTTTATTATATTTTACAAACATACATCATAGCACATGGGAAGTAAAGAACATTTTCCAACTCCAATATACATAGTACATGTCACAGTTCTTTTCTCTTCATCTTTACTCTTCATCCTCATCCTCGCCGTGGTCTTCAATGTTGGCAGGAATGGGTCCTGATCCAACCAGGTGGCTCGACTCCCTCAGCAGCCTCGAGGTGGTGTACTCATCCTCGTTCTCATCTGTCCCAGATTTCGTAGAGCTTGTCATGGAGCTTCTTGTACTGCATGGTCTGCTGGTTCGTCGGCAGCGGTTTCTGCTGGTTCGTCGGCAGCGGTTTCTGCTGGTTCGTCGGCAGCGGGTTCATCTGCAGCCGTATGGTCAAGTACGGCAGCAGGATGTTCCCGACACTGGTCGCAAGGTCAGGGAAGTTCAAGCTCCTGCCTCACCATCCGGCGATACTGTCTGAGGGTAATACCTGAAAAGGAAAATAAAAATGAATTCATTTAATGTTCAACTATTAAATTAAATTACTCTTATAATCATAGAATAATCAGTAAGCACTGTGACAAAATGAAAATTGTTATAATGACATTGTAATAATTAATAAAAAGTATGTTTTTTCCCTTTTTTTGGGCTAAAAAATGCTTTTATTTCATACAGGATTATATACTAATTTAACTTAACTTACCAGTGTTGCATCTCCTGTGCTGCCATCTCTCACAAATATCACACGAAATAGCTTCATCATCGTCAATGACATTGGTACCACAATCAATACAAGAATAAATAATGTCTGCCATAATGTTGGTATGGTTTTACATATTGAATATCACCAGCATATATACACACTTAAACAATTGAGCAACAACACTTACCTTAATTACTTGAAACCTGTGAAAACTTTCTTTTTATCCTCTCTTTGATTTTTTAATTGAAAATGAACGTGATAATTTTATAATTACATAGGTACCTAATAACTTTATTTATACCACAAATAGACATCCTTTGATGACACCACCAGTTATATTTTTTGTAAACATGATTAAAGAAGGATTTTTTTTGATTTTTCACAGTTTGAAAACTAAGGTCATTCTCTAAACATGATTAAAAAAGGAAATAATTTTATTTTTTACAGTTTAGTTAGACTTAGTCAGGATAAGATAGTGACAAATGGATTTTTATAATATTCTTTAATTTCAGGTAAGAATATGAATCATTTATTACTACTGGGGCTAATAAATTATACTAAGACAGTCACTGACACACAAACTGGCATAAAATATAATATATGGCAATATATTAGTCTAAATTCATAAATAATATGTTACAAAATACATTTCATTATTACCACAGCTTCATATTAAACCATATACTCAGCGATTTTCCTTGTCCAATTGAGAAAAGTACCCGTACCGGTCCGATTGGGAAAAATTGAGTCGTGAAAACCTCAAAATTGGGAAAAATCGAATCGTGAAATCCTGAAATTGGGAAAATCGCGTCGTGAAGTTTGGGTCTTATTGAATACATCATACAGTTCATACTTAATTGAACATACCCATTTAAATAATCATTTGCAGGCATGCCTTAATGACCATTAAGTTATAAAGTTTATATAAATAACAAAATATTATAAAGAACACACCAAATCAATTACTAGTTGTTTTAATCTCTTTTAAAGCAATGTCTCTCTCTTTCATTTTTGTGAAAATTTCAACAATCTTTGATGTTTGATCATCACTCAGTTGCTTGCATCCCTCCCTGCACAGCATCATTAGTGCTGTCAATGTGTCCTGTGATAGATGGTTCCGATTGGTTTTTTGGCATAATATTTGCTATTATGACTCATTTCAAACTACGATAAGGTTACAAACCGACGTAAAACAGTACGCTGACTGCCTGGCAAAAGAACCGGAAACAGTAACAACTCTATTGATTGAATGCGCTGAATAATAAAACCCGAAATTAATCGAGCGCGTGGTTACACACAACTATACGATTTTCTTTGTTCGCTCGCCGAAAGTTGGTTTTTTTACGAAACTTTCGATCGTTTTGAGAAAAAATTCGGACGCTGATTGGGATTTTTCCAGATGCCGATTGGGAATTCGGGAATTTTCGCTCGATTGGGAAAGTACCGTTTTGGGAATTTGGGAATTTTCGTTCGATTGGGAAAGTACCGTTTATCGGTACTTTATAAAGAAGGAGGAAAATCGCTGATACTATTTATCTCTATATATTATATATATGGTACATAAAGGGTCAGATAGTGGTACATAAAGGGGTGGTACATAAGGGGACTGGTAGCTAAAGAAACTTCAGCGTACAGTTTATATAGTATTGACAGACCTGTACGCTGAAGCTAACCCCGTATCGAAAGTCAACCAGAGTCGTAACATATTTATGTCACGCTATAAATCAAAGAAAGCTCATTTTCTTGGATACATTTCTACATATATTAGTGAATGAATATAAATTACTGCATCGAGGAATGTTTTAAGGTTCAGATGTTTCAAATGCATCTTACATTAGATGAAAATAACTCTCATCAGTCTGAAATTCACAATTTTGACGCCATTGTTGCTTTGTCACGTGACGAGTTTTCATTTGGATACTTTCGGATAAACCGTGACATTTTATGCTGAAATTGTAAACATTACTTTCGTTTTCTGAAATCTCTTATTTGTGATTAACAACTTACGTCTGGTGGATTATAAGACTGATTTCATTGTGAATCAGGTAGTTTTATATAATATTTACTTTGACTTTGTATTGACACTACAATTTGTTTACAAAATAAGCCAGAATAATTAAAATACCGGGAAATGTCATTCTGAATTTGAAAACACTTGAGCACATGGTTTGTTACTAAAAATAGAAATAACGTCATATGACCGTGAAATCTCGGGAGATTCGCATTTCAAGAAAGTCTGTCACATCGCTGTTTTTCTCGATATGTATGAGCAGAATAGATACATTTTAAATGTTTAAGATAGTTTTTTGTGAAAGAATATAACAGTTAAATGTGAAAAATGTCAATCTTTCCAATCAAGTGGTTGATTTGGGCCAACAACTGCATTTAAAAGCTGTTTTGGACCGCTCTTTGTTAACTGTCAACTTTTCGGGAATTTCTGGTTGACTTTCCTAATGGGGTTGGTCCATTACTATAAAGTCGCGCCAGTCAAAAATCATAAAAAGCGACATTTAAAGTTATGGAAGCCAGAACTAGGGGACTGGTACATAAACGGTGACATCCACCTCATGTGCCTCGTGGTTTTTTTTCGACTTTCGTTCACGTCCGAAGAACGACTGTCAAATTTGTCTAAATTTGCCTGGTACAGAAAAGCACTAATTGCAAATTCACTAGATTAACGTCTTCCCTCGTCGCCAATAATGTGTTTCTACACATATAACTGAGATATTTCAAAGTTAAAATACCAATTTATTTACACGACGTACAAGATAAAGGCAAAAGATATTTCTACCTTCGTCTCAGTCCCTCGAATGCTAGAGTTGAACCCGCTTCGTCAAACGTCACTACCGGTACGCACTAAAACCCGCACCACTGCAAAAGTGAACCAAAAAGGCCTCACGTTATACCAAAAAGGCCTAAGAATATTTTTTATTATCATTGAATAGTTATGCTGCATATAATTATCATATATATTAAATAGTCATAACATTTGTATTAGTCTACTTCAAAGCCGTTAATTTTATAATCAAAGTTTGCAAAATTATCGCTAATTATCGCATACAGTATGAATTGTTCATTAGTCACAATATTTTTCCTTGAGTAATAGATGTTTAAGTTTTTTAATTAAAAGCAATTAATTTTGTAATCAAAGTCGGCATAATTATCGCTAGTTAGCACGTAGGAATTATCCGTTTAAGAAAATTATATTTTTCTCTGAACTTTCTGTTTGCATCTAAAAGTGTAACAAATGAGTAATGAGGGTGTTGTAAACTTACGTGGCGGCCAAATATATATAAGATCCAGAATTATTGAGAAATATATAACACGTCGTTGTGTCAAAGTTGTCTGTAGTAGTTGCTTTTTTTACTCATTATATTGGAAAGTATACCGGACTTTATTTGGCGCTTGAAATATAGAGTTTTTAAATCGTGTAAATTATACGTATTTCTTCATGAGTGTTAATTTATTGTGTGTCGACATTGTGTGAGTGTTGTGGTATGGCCTCCAATCGTATAACATTAAATGTCGTCAAAAAAGTAACGCACACAATATATGTGAACAACGTTATTTATAATTACTATGTAAAACAATAAAATAAATAAAATAAAATATACGCATATGGATTAGTGACTGCTGAAAGACAAATATTTAATATTTTTAACATATACTATTAAGTATATAATATTTTGTTACATATTATTAATTAATTAATTAATATATTATTATTATTAATATTAATTTGTTGCACATTGTCCGACAAAGAATTACTTGAAAAAATCCAAAATGAAGCCGCGCGTATTGTCTCAGGCCTAACCAGATCCGTCTCACTTAGAAACCTTTACACTGAAGTTCAATGGCCAAGTGTAGAAAAACGACGAAGTTATCTAAAACTAATTAATATCTACAAAATGCATAACGGTCAGTGCCCCAATTACCTTAATAATCTTCTCCCACCAACAGTTCATGAACAATCTTCTCGTAATCTTAGAAACGCGGAAGACTATACAATTTTATCAAGACGAACTTTACTTTATTCACGCTCGTTTTTACCATCTGCCATTAATCTATGGAATTCGTTACCTATTGAAATAAGAAACATTGACACTATTTCGAAATTTAAAACTTCATTGAAACAATTATATAATTTATGCGAAGATAATCCCCCATACTTTTACATTGAGGATAGACACTCATCAATTCTACACGCGCGCTTAAGAAATAATTGCAGCAACCTAAACTCAGACTTATTCATTAATCATTTAAAAAACACTCCCCTATGTGCGTGCGGAAATGATGCTGAAAATGCGGAGCATTACTTCTTTCATTGCCATACATACCATTTGCAGCGAATAGCTCTATTCACTGCGCTAAGATCGTTTCATCCGCTTAATTGTGAGGTGCTCCTCTATGGTAAGCCTTCACTAAATAATGAAAACAACACCATCATTTTTAACGAAGTTAAAAAATATATTATTACGTCAAAGTGATTCATTGCTTAGCTACTTTTTTCCATTTTGCTGGACAGGACTTATTACTATCTTTATTAATATCTTTATTACTATATGTATTATTATCATTATTAATATCCTTTTTTGTATAAGTTATATGTATATTTTCTTAACACTCATTATTATATTTTTGATTAATTATTATTATTACTATTTGTATTACTATTTTTGGTAACAACTGTTATTATTAGTAGTACTGATGTCATCATATAATAAATATAATTATTGAGATTTATGTTCCCAAGTGTATATACTGTGTAAATGACATGATTAATATTTTATGTAAATCTGTCACCATTTCAACATGTTAAAACTATCGCAAGGGAAGGACCCCCGATAATATTGAAGAACTTCAGGTCTAACCCTTTTTCCATTTTGTATGTATGGACCAATGTATATATTTGTATAATGTCATTATCTGGAAATAAAATATGTTTAAAGTATTAATTTCCTCTTAAACTTTTTTTGCAATGTTAAAAATATAAGAAGTGGAAAGAATTTGCATGTACAAAAAACTCGCTAATCAGATCGGGTATCCAAGTGTCAATGGTCATTCACAGTTTGCGGCATCTGTTTTGATAACAGATTAGTAGAACGCCCACATATGGTGTAAAATGACACTTATTGGCACCTATTGATAATTACCTGCGCATTTTAAAATATTTTCCTAACTTTTAACGATATAAAACTAGCTACATTAAATTCGGAAGACTTAAACCGAAACAAATAAACATGCTTTATTATATGTGATATTATTAAAAATTATAACTGATTGTCTATATTATTACGCATTTCATTAGCATTAAAAATATATTTAGCAAAGTTTATAATGTCTTTTTTATTAGCCGACTGCATTAGAATGTCAACTTTGTTTATTAACGTTGTCCACCTTATAAAATATGTTTTAAATGTTCCTTTCTAATTTCTCTATATAGAGGACAAACAAGTAAAAAGGGATACTCGTTTTCTATGGCGTGTCCGTTGCAATTCTTACATTTCTATTTTTGCGTAGTATCTTATTATAACGACCGCTTTCGATCTCTAATTTATGTGAAAAGTATGAGGCGAAACAATGCATCACCCCCAAGTTCCTGGCCAAGGTCGGTCAAGTGTACAGTGTTGTTCTGGAGTAATGCACATGTATATTTTATTATGTACATTTAGTTTAAATTCTGTTGTATTTTGTCACGTTGACGGTATATTCTATGTATTTTTGTTGTAAATGTATTTTTTTTAATAAAGAAAATAAAAAAAGTTCATACAGGTTTTATGTCGTACTCCATTTTGATTTAATAGAAAATAGAATTCACATGTTTAACAATATTATTATGTAATTGAAATTAATAGAAATAATGTATATTTTGTGAAAAAGGTAATAACAAACTTCATACCTGTTTTATATCTTACTCCATTTTCAATAAATTTAAAGTATGTATATTTTGTAATAAAGAAAATAAAAAACTTTATACATGTTTTATGTCGAACTCCATTTTGATTTTATAAAAAAATGGCATTCACGTGTTTAACAATATTATTATGTTGTTATGTTGTATTTTGTCAGTGTGACTGTATATCGTCTGTAAATGTTTGCTTGTTACAGTATGTTTTGTTATGTAAATTGTGTGACTGCTTGTACATTGTCTGTATCGTAAATGTATATTTAAACATAAACAACAAATAAAGAAGATAATAAACTTCATAAATGTTCTATGACTTATTTCATATTGATTTATGTGTATTTGTTTGTAAACACAATTTGAAACCTTAAATAACAATAATTGCTTTAAGGCCTTTTTGGTTCATTTTTTGGCCTTTTTGGTACGCTTTGAGGCCTTTTTGGTATTCGGCCTTTTTGGCATGCGGCTTTTTTGGTTTTCGGCCTTTCTGGACCTAAATCGGTCTGATCTACGTCCCGTCTTCTCTCGACTCGGTACGGATCGGGAGCAAAGTCACAACAATACAATTAAATACTAACAAAAGAACCAATACTGACCACTAGAGTGAACTTGAACTCGTTTTTTAGATAACACACAAATGGCTGCCAGCTTTTCCCTCCGATTTGATCATGTGACCACACTCACAAAAATATCATGTTCAAATAAGTACGGGTTATAAAACCACTAAACAAATCGGGAGAAAGTCGACCCGGTCACAAATAATAATGGCATATGTATAATATATCACACAAAGTGTTCACTGCGGATAAATAATAATGCCGACGCACCACATTGATATAAACTAGATTGTTTACTGGTACAAAAAAAGAGAAAAAAATTGATGATTTCACAACCAATCAATGATGTACACAAACGATGTTTTCCATTGACAGAGAGGTATCAAAATTTTAGGACAGAATATATCAAAACAGCGAAACCCATGTATCAGTTATTGAATGTATGTAATTAGAGCTCATTGTGTCATTGTCGACCTGAAAAGGCCCACAAGTCAACCGGGGTAGACTAAAAACCAATTCATGTCACCCTGCGGTGACTTCAAGCCGACGGGTGACTAGAATCGGCTTTATCAAGTTTATGTCACCACAGGGTGACATGAATCGGATTCTAGTCATCCCTGAATGACAAGAATCGGCTTCTAGTCACCCGTGAATTTTTTATCAAACGGCACCGCATCCACAAATAACTTCCGCAATTAATTAATTAAGTTTTTATTTAAACATTTTATATATCTCTTCTTTCGTTTTTGTAGTATTGTTGCGTTCCGTGGTACTATAAATCCACAACGCAATTCCGATACGAAATGTTCAACGGGTTTATTCACAAAAACGGTTATAACTGTGTACTGATAAACAAAATGCTTACTTCCGATACATTCAATAAAACTTAATATTCATCGGATTTAACAGTCTTGACAAAGTGGCGTAATCAAATAATAGAAAACAATGGATGTCAAAAGTTCAATGATGCTCCTCTAAACGTAATACGGTAGTTAAAGTTAGATTTAATACTTCAATTACTTCATATTTAAGTACTTAGTATGGAGCTATTACTTATGTCTCAAAATTCAATGGTTCAATACGAAAGTTACTACTGATAATGTTAAGCTTACTTTTTTAGAGAAAAATTTGATAGATGTTACCCCTTCAAAAATTATAACTAGAATGAACCCTGTTACCAAAATTTGGTCACTTTATATAGTCGCGGCATTCCACTTGTGACCAGAAATTGGTCACTGTGACCAATTATTGGTCACTGTGTGACCAAAAGCGGGTCACAATAACTGCCGTGACCTATTATGAAACGCTCGCACGCTTAACACTTTTGAATTATAAAATGGACTTTAAATGACAAACCAATTTAAAACAAATTATATGAACTAATTAATAACCTTTACATGCTTATAATAGCGTAGATTTCTTACCTTATGCCTAAAAATAGGTCTTGCGATAAAAATGTTATTCTAACACGGCACGCAACTTGTTTTCTATAGACAAAAAAGGAAATCAAGTGTGGGTTATTCTGCAATAACTTATGGGCGGAGCTTAATGTTTCGAAAATAGTTCCGAATAAATAAAGAAAATATTGCAGTAAAATGCACGTGCTAACACCTGCTCTAAAAGAAATGTAACAAATATAGCATGTATATAAATGTAATGAAACAACAAATTGTATATTTGGTGATAAGTGGCATAACCACGCCTACAAAGAATGTTATTTGTTAGGAAACGTAATTCAGAAAACATTTATAGCATGTCAGCTTTTCAGTAGCATCAATACACGTGACGTCATTAAGTTTCTACGATTGTTGTTTTCAATGAAAGTGACGTCATTTGCAAAATATTAATGAATGAAAACGACGTCATATGTTTGTACAAGTCAATGACGTCACTAAATAGTAAACTTTGTACTAAGAAGGGCGGAGTATTGAAAAATATAGTTCACGTCCTAAAGCTTGAACCAAATCGATCAGAATTGTGTAAGAATTGAAATAATATTTTTCTATGATGGTTTGTTGTCGAATAACCCACAGTAAGTTGTATAGATGCGTGTTATCAAATCACTCGTGCTTCGCACTCGTGATTTAATTCCTACGCATATATACTCCTTACTGTGGGTTATTCGACAACAAACCATGATAGAAAAATATTATTTCTTAAACACAGCAGTGTGCAAGAATTACCCATAAGTCAGCATTCCAAGATGGCGGACAATGGAGAAATGACATGACGATTTCTAGTGAAAAATGTGAATAACAATCAGACTAACGAAGATAATTGTGCAATACCTATGGATTTATAAAATATATGTGTTCATTAACCCAATACAGTGCTTTTATTTATGAACAATTCGCTTAGAATATAAATAACTTGATTAAAAGTGCGTCTCGGAACAGACACTCTATGAGTCAACCTAAATAAGAAAGAACAATGTCCACATTCCTGGTTAAAATGGCAAGTAGCAAACATGGTTTGATTTATATGTTATGGGATCTGTTAATAGTCAGATTCATTTACATATTCTGCTTATTATGTGTGTCAAAACGCACTGACTACTGGAGTGAATGAATCCAGAACAAGTATTTACAGGAAAGGTTAAACATTAGATTAAAACCCCAGTGCATATCATTACCCCCCCCCCCCCCCACACACACACACACAATTTGGCTAAACTCCTGTAGCCAATACTCATTTGAATAAAATTTAAAGTTAAACACAAACATTACCTATAGTTTAAAAACATGAACACTAGTAAACAACTGTCATCGTCACATTAGTTAGTGCCGTTGTAAAACAACATTTACACAGTAAATGAAATATGACACAGTGAGTGTTTTTAATTTAGGTATTTTTTTTTCTGCAGTGCTTCCCGAATCTCCTTAAGCACATTAAGCATGTCCTTGTGATTTGCATTGATGGCACTCAGTATTGTAGAATGCCCCTCCCTAATTGTGTTTTCCATCAGTATTGTTGACTGCCTTATTGCCTCCGTGATCGGAGCCTGGATTACAGCCGTCGGCACCTGTGAAGTTGTCATCGTAGTGGAAAGCACCGCTGGTTGTTCTGATGTTACTACCCGTGGCATGGGGCTCATCGAATCCCGCTGTTTAACACAAAACAGTGTTGGTACAACCTGCTGATTAGGTTCCGCATAAGTAACCGTTTGCTGATCATCAGGGGCAGTCAAAGAGCCCAGCCAGACGTTGAACTCCTCCTCCTCCTCGTCGTGCTCGTCTAACAGGGGCGTTGGTGCATCGTACTGTCCAATTGGAGGGCCAGTCAAACATCCTGGCTCGATGGATAGAGTAGAAGATGTTAGAGAGCCGCCCATTGAAACGAACGCATGGATATTCAATGCATGTTTCGTTTGCTCCTGGTCCGGTCGTTCCAATTTTGACGCAGAGCCCTTTCCAATGCTGCTTAGTGGCAACACAGGATCTTGGGGTTGCACTGTGTCCTCTATGGCTTCTACATAATTGTCGATATCAATCGGCCGTTCCGCTTGATTTAGGAGCACTGTCGTATTGGTCATACCAAGTTTACTTGCCTCATCGATATGCGTCCTGTACTTACGTACATGGTCCTTAAGTTCGTGTTGCTCAAGGCAGCGGAAATTGCATAAACTGCAAGAGAATGGTACTCTGTCCATCGACACATGGTATTTTAAAACATGGCCTACCACTCTAGACTTTCTGTCAGTTTTTCCAGAAGCACGAAATTTATACTTCTTATGAAGATCGTCTACAGCTCGCCACATTTTCTAAAATAAACAACCAGTAGTGACGTAACACTTTATTATTACTTAAACTTAATGAACTTGAGGAGCGTCATTGTTCTTTTGCGCCACTAAATGCTAGATAATACTTTAAATAATCCTTTTTTTTTAAATACCCCCCCCCCCCCACCAAAATATTTATGCACTTTGATTTTCTTTTCTTTTTTTACGCAACGTTTTTTTTCGCGCACGATCCTAAGTCTTTGATTATTAATAAGGTATTGGCTCACATATTAGTTATACGCTTATGTGTTTCTTAAGTTTCTGTTTCGCAGAGATAAACCATTTAGGAATGTGTTTGCCCCTGTACGGTTTCAGTTTATCGTGGTTCACCATTTTAGTATGGCACTCTCGGTCAGTTTGCAATACAAAGTTAACTGTTGATTTTATTTGTTGAATGAGCATGGGCCCCTCGAATATATTTTCGAGTTTCGGACATAACCCAACTTTACGGCCCTCATTAAGACACCATACAGGGTCGCCCACCTTGTAGTCTATTAACGAAGCTTTTTGGTCAAAATGAATTTTACTGCGTTTTGCCCTTTGTTTAAGGTGTTCCATCGCTATCTGGTGTACGCGGATCAACCTTTCCCGTAGTTGTCCCGCATATCCGGCCTGTTGCATGGTGGTGATATTTCTCATCTCGGTGGAACCTCTAGAAGATGGATCAGCATATATGATGTCTGCTGGGAGTCGAACTTCACGTCCAGTTACCATCATATTAGGGGAGAAACCAGTCGCTTCATGCGATGTTGCTCGGTACGCACCCGCCAAACTGCCTAGGTGTAGATCCCAGCTTGTTTGTTCACCCGCCAGGAAGGACTTTACCATTTTAATAAGTGTGCGGTTAAACCGTTCTACCTGCCCATTGCCCTTCGGTTTCTGTGCACGCGTCCTGGACTTTGTCATTTGTAGTCGTCTGCACAGTTCCTTGAAAAGGTTAGACTCGAATGCGGCACCTTGATCGCAATGTTTCTTCAGTGGAGCACCCCATCGTGCAATGAAGTGCTCTACAACTGCATTTGCACAGGTTTCAGCTGTTTGATCTACCACTGGAATGGCCTCTACATACTTTGAGAAGTGGTCACTCATGACCAGGACGAATCTGTTGCCTTTTGGGTGTTACGGGTAGAGGACCCATGAAATCAATGCATAGAAGGTCCCACGGAGCTCCTGACTTTAGGTGACCCATTGGAACGCGAGGTTGGCGTTGTTTTTATGCCCCCCTTCGATGAGGGGGTATATTGCTTTGCACATGTCGGTCTGTCGGTCTGTCGGTATGTCGGTTTGTCGGTCTGTCGGTCGGTCCACCAGGTGGTTTCCGGATGATAACTCAAGAACGCTTGGGGCTAGGATCATGAAACTTCATAGGTACATTGATCATGACTCGCAGATGACCCCTATTGATTTTGAGGTCACTAGGTCAAAGGTCAAGGTCACAGTTGAAGGTCACAGTTACTGGAAATAGGCATTTTAAGGATTTAGCATGGTTCAAGCAAGGAAAACAACTACGGTTTATGCATGTTCTTTTTATTACAGATTTGCCTCCCTTTAATTCATTCAAAATCTCATTTTACAGCAGAGATTCCAAATCTGATCTGTAAATGAGCCCCATATTTACTGCCAGTGCTAGGTGACCTTTTACCATTTGATCATTCTTAAGTATTGGTATTGTTATGCTGCTACTGCTGCTGCTACTGCTACTACTAGTACTACTACTACTACTACTACTACTACTACTACTACTACTACTACTACTACTACTACTACTACTACTACTACTACTACTAACTACTACTTCTACTACTACTACTACTAACTACTACTACTACTACAGTACCACTACTACTACTACTACTACTACTACTACTACTACTTCTACTACTACTACTACTACTACTACTACTACTTCTACTACTACTACTACTACTACTACTACTACTACTACCACTACTACTACTACTACTACTTCTACTACTACTACTACTACTACTACTACTACTATACTACTACTACTTACCACCACCGACACCAACCACCACCACCACCACCACCACCACCACCACCACCACCACCACCACCACCACCACCACCACCACCACCACCACCACCACCACCACCACCACTACAGCATCAAGCTGCAAAACACAATGTGTCCCTTTAAAGAAGACAACACTGCATCTGCCGATGATGATCCAGCACTCGGGAATAGCAGTTGCCTTGGTGCCTTTCAAAAGCAAACACTTACAAATGGATTGCGTCTTATGTATGTGTTAACTGCTATAAAGTTAAAGTTCAACAGTTTTAAACAGAACCTATCTCATCGTGTAATTTATTTCTTTAACCCATTTATGCCTAGCGTCTAGAAAAGGGCATTGGCAAACAGCGTAAACCCAGATGAGACGCCGCATGATGCGGCGCCTCATCAGGGTCTGCGCTATTTGCTTAAAGGAATTTCTGTAAGAAATATTCTTAATATAGAAATGTATATACTAGACATCCTTAGTTTTGAAAATAAATTGACCAAATTTAGAAGTATGGGAGAGTCCACTTGGCATAAATAGGTTAAGGAAGGTATTTGAACATTATTTTGTAAAGTAGTGAACCGATCGGCCTACCAAAAAAATCATAGGTATCTGGGTCAATTTGAATTGACGGGGATTCATTCGGTTCATTTTAACAATATGTTATTGTAAAAATATAAAGTGATAGTTAAGGCTTAGCCTTTTAACCAAGTGATTGTGAACGTGCATCAATCCGCGATTTAAAAGATTTAAAAGTTTAAGCTGCGTGGAAATATTTTTCACGTAATCCCTTTTCCCAAAGCAACTGCAATTAAGTTAAGGACAGATCAACCACATTTATGCACTTGATGAAATTAAGTATTGTCACAGAATGAATATCCGCATTGTACACAGTATTGAATTTCCTTCTTTAAACAATTGGTAATATTTAACACACTTTTTTTTATACACAATTCAGTTGAAAAAAATGAACAATTAAAAAACGAATTGCATATATACGCAGTGCGCTCAGTATTTCTTGTTAAAAACTGCAAAAAATATTGGTTAATTTGAAGTCTAAATTGGTAAACGCTAGCTACGGCCTTAAAAAGAAAAACCGTCAACATCTTGAACGAATACTTGTCTGTTACTAGAAAAATAACAGTTTTCTTCATCGATCTTTAACAGCGTCTGCAAAATATGAAAAAAGTGTTCAGCGTCTGCAAAATATGAGGAAAGTATAAAGCGTCTGTAAAATATGAGGAAAGTGTTAAGCGTCTGTAAAATATGAGGAAAGTATAAAGCGTCTGTAAAATATGAGGAAAGTGTTAAGCGTCTGCAAAATATGAGGAAAGTATAAAGCGTCTGCAAAATATGAGGAAAGTATAAAGCGTCTGTAAAATATGAGGAAAGTGTTAAGCGTCTGTAAAATATGCGGAAAGTGTACAGCGTCTGTAAAATATGAGGAAAGTGTACAGCGTCTGCAAAATATGAGGAAAGTGTTAAGCGTCTGTAAAATATGAGGAAAGTGTACAGCGTCTGCAAAATATGAAAAAAGTGTTCAGCGTATGCAAAATATGAGGAAAGTGTAAAGCGTCTGTAAAATATGAGGAAAGTGTACAGCGTCTGTAAAATATGAGGAAAGTGTACAGCGTCTGCAAAATATGAGGAAAGTGTTCAGCGTCTGCAGAATATGAGGAAAGTGTACAGCGTCTGCAAAATATGAGGAAAGTATTAAGCGTCTGTAAAATATGAGGAAAGTGTAAAGCGTCTGTAAAATATGAGGACAGTGTACAGCGTCTGCAAAATATGAAAAAAGTGTTCAGCGTCTGCAAAATATGAGGAAAGTATAAAGCGTCTGTAAAATATGAGGAAAGTGTTAAGCGTCTGTAAAATATGAGGAAAGTATAAAGCGTCTGTAAAATATGAGGAAAGTGTTAAGCGTCTGCAAAATATGAGGAAAGTATAAAGCGTCTGCAAAATATGAGGAAAGTATAAAGCGTCTGTAAAATATGAGGAAAGTGTTAAGCGTCTGTAAAATGTGCGGAAAGTGTACAGCGTCTGTAAAATATGAGGAAAGTGTACAGCGTCTGCAAAATATGAGGAAAGTGTTAAGCGTCTGCAGAATATGAGGTAAGTGTACAGTTAAAGGAATAATACTGATTTAAATATTGTTTGAAACGCGCGAACCTTTTTATGAATACATATATTTATTTAACCCAGTTGTGCATAGCGTCTAGAAAAAAGGCCTTGGCAAACAGCGTAGACCATCCCCATCATTATGCTACCATTATACTAGCTATCCCTAATTTTAAAAATAAATTGATCCAATTTTGAAGGATGGGAGAGTCCACTGGGCATAAATGGGTTAAAATTTATAAATACAAATCACAATCTGTATGAACGTGCGTTAACAATACTTGTGTAACATAATACAATCAGTAGTTAGACTCAGTAATTGGATGATTAGGAATAACACACACCGTATGAGAAGAAGATGTGGATACTTTTCAGTTGTTTATGTAAGTATTGTATTTTTCCAAATTGAAATGGTCATAATCTTGGCATATAAATGCTAGCCGAACCGACCCATTTTCGCATGACGCGGCTGTGAAATTGGGATTTGAATGCGTCGAAAGAAAACTGTGTGTTAATCAAATATAAACAAATGATTAATTTCGATGGTGAAGGAATAAACTCATTATAAGAGCTGAAAGGTCAAGGTCAAGATCATCCATCAAGGTCAAAGGTCAAATATATAGTCTCAAAGCGGCGCAAAGGGGACATAGTGTTTCTGACAAACACATATCTTGTTTAAGATTGATTTCGTACTTCCCACGTATTTGTATTTCGTACTACCCCAGGTACGACATGCACTCGCGACTGTGATGGATCAGTACAATCACATGAGTGAGCAGGTGAACACAGCGTTCAGTGACAGAGACGAGGTAAGCCGAGTATCCGAGTATCGTTCACATATATGTGAGCTGCGCTTTCGGAAAACGGGTCTTAAGTATGTGAGTAAAGCGTCGTCTCAGATAAACCTGTGCAGTTCGCACAGGCCTTTTTGGGATGACAACATCCGCTTTTATGGAAGTTTTCGTTTGTCCGCACAGGTTATCAGGGACGACACTTTCCGCTTATAATGGATGTTCATATAGAAGGTACCTAATGTAAACGAAAAAAATCATGAAAGCGGAAAGTGTCGTCCCTGATAAGCCTGTGCGGAGAAATGCCTTCTATACCGGCATCCGTGCATATCCATTTCGCAAATGTATTTCGCTCGTACAATTGCATTTCGTACCTGCATCTGTAGTTACTTTGTTAATGCGCATTTCGTATTGCGTCCGTATGCACGCAGTTCATAAATATGATCGTACATATGAAAATTATACATTCACCCGTACATACACAGTCTTTATTTAGTTTAATTATATTTTATTGTATATGCATATATTATTCAAAAGTAATATATGTGTCTTGTTCTGTGAAAACTGGGAAAAAATGCATATGCGTAAAGTGTCGTCCCAGATTAGCCTGTGCAGTCCGCACATGCTAATCAGGGACGACACTTTCCGCCTTAATTGGATTTTTGCTAACAAGAGACTTTATTTTAACGAAAAATGTCATAAAAGCGGAAAGTGTCGTCCCTTATTAGCCTGTGCGGACTGCACATGCTAATATGGGACGACACTTTACGCACAAGCATTAAACCCAGTTTTCTCAGAACGCGGCTCATATTATCGACAACAAAGTTCATTTACACATACGGATTGGGTCTAGAGTTAAAACCAACATCATGAAAGTGCCATTTCCAGTAGGACGCAGTAAAAAATATATAATTAGCATGATGTCAAAGGCAGCATTCGGCTACAGCGAGGATGGTTATTATGTGGATACTGTTTATTTTCATTTAAAAAAAGAAAAAAGAAAGAACGAACGAACAAAAGAAAGAAAGAGCATGACAAGTACATAAATACAAATAATTGTGTCTTGCTCTGTGAAAATGGGACTAGATTTATGTGCGTTAAGTATGTGTTTGCATTTTTTGTTTAAATGAAGTCTCTTCTCAGAGAAAATACAGTTTACGCGGAAAGTCTCGAGACTGATTAGCCTGTGCTGATTGAACAGGCTAATCTGGGACGGCAATTCAAGAACATGTATTAAGCCCAGTTTTCTCATAACGCGGGTCATTTGTTTCATCATCTCCTGACCCGCCCGCCAGACCGTAATCGGGTATTTCGACTAAAAGTAAAGTGTACAAAAGTGATAAAAGACAGCAGGGTGTAAAACACATGTTTTATTTTTTGTTTTGCACGTTTAACAACGCAAATCTGTGTTCCTACATATGCATGCTGTACATGCGTCCGGAAATACTCATTCCGTTCCTTAACTTTGTTTCAATAAATTATAGTATAAAATGACAAATCGTGTGAGATAATATCGTGTGAGATACAAATGTGTATCTATATATTTATAGTTGTTTGCTTGTGTCATTCCAGATGCTGTTACAGCTCGATGATGTATGTAGAGGGTTTTTTCGTTCTATTGTATAGAACATTTTATTAGCGCTTAAAGACATTTCTTATTATTTACATATGCGACTTGTAGTCTGATACATAAATTGACATTTGTTATCGGCATATTAGTACTGAAGAAATATGTAAAGTGCTTATGAGATTTTCGATAGCATTTATAGCGGGTTTGTCGAAGTATTTTCAATATTTTCAGTTAATATATACCATGTTGATTTACAACAAACACACACACACACACACACACACACACACACACACACACACACACACACACAATAGATCTGTCATATCAAGCGGATTTTTTAAATTTCAAACAATCAACCAATTTGTCATGTGATGCCATTTTGGTGGGTTTCGTCTTTAATCGAGCGTAAAATATAAATGAGTATTAGCAGAAGACATGAAAGCGCCATCACGTCTTAATGTACTTTAAAAGAAGACCATAATGGGCAATGCATGTTTATAAATAACGACGTTCGGTCGACAACATTGTTTGGCAGATTACTTTAATGAAATACTTTACCAAATTACTTTATTTCTTACATTCTCTTTAAAAATTGCATTGTAAAAACGCGTTATATTTTGCAGTGGTTTACACTGGACCACTTGGATTTGGTGAGTAAAACAACGTATGCGTTATATTTAATATGTTTACTGTTTTTTTCTATAAGACATTTGTTTGGAATACGGAATGCTTATTTCTTGAAATGTATAAATATTTCAAAATATGAAATATGAGTCTCGCTCTGTAAAAATGGAGTTTAATGCCTGTGCGTTAAGTGTCGTTCCAGATAAGCCTGAAAGGGAGTTTAATGCCTGTGCGTTAAGTGTCGTTCCAGATAAGCCTGAAAGGGAGTTTAATGCCTGTGCGTTAAGTGTCGTTCCAGATAAGCCTGAAAGGGAGTTTAAAGCCTGTGCGTTAAGTGTCGTTCCAGATAAGCCTGAAAGGGAGTTTAATGCCTGTGCGTTAAGTGTCGTTCCAGATAAGCCTGAAAGGGAGTTTAATGCCTGTGCGTTAAGTGTCGTTCCAGATAAGCCTGTGCAGTCCTTGCAGGCTAATCTAGGACGACACTTTACCCACATGCATTAAACCCCCTTTTAACAGAGTATATTATGTTCTTGTAAATCATTTTATTTTGTCTGAGCATCAAGGATCCGAATTATTTCTGATCCTCATTTTTTTATTTCTATCTCTGAATTGCTTATAAATGTGAAAACTCATTTTGTATAGGGAAAAAACATATATCGTCCATCGTATTTATGGTGATGTTAACGAAAATATTTGTATTTATGTTTTGTGTTTTATTGTTTTGCCTTATTAAAACCACGTTCAACACTGTTCAATATAAAAGGGGAAAATGCCATAGTTGAATATTAAATCTACACACAGACTTTCACACAAATCTTTTCACAGACTTTTACACCGATCTTCAAACAACTCTTCACACGAATCTTCAAAAAAGTCTTCACACAAATGGCTCACGATTCTTCACATAAATCTTCACACAAACTTTTAAACGAATCTTTACAAATTCGTGGTGTTTTGTATGTATTGTTTATTTTTAATTTCCCAGGCGGAGATCGAACTTTCTGTTGACGAGACAGAGGAGGCAAATATCAAGTAAGAACCGCCCAGTTTGCTCACTTAAAATTGTTGACGCACGTACGCGGCATTGCATCACGTATTACCTGATTTGACATAAACTTTCATTCCAGTAGTCAAGCCAAGATACGCATTGAACAGGACGATTATTATGGTAATGTCCATTTAATTTAATGAAAGGCTTTTTTAAGACACGTTATTGTTTAGATTTTTCGTCGCAAACAGAGGTATTTTGACACGTTATTGCTTAGATTTTTTGTCGCAGTGGCGCTTTCAGAGAAATTGAAGATGGGATGTTGAATATGATGGGAAAGACTAGTAGAGTCAGTTATTTCAAATTTGCTTGAAAGCAGGCCATTACTTTACATGTTATTGATTCAATTTTTCCTAGACAAGGCTATTTTGACACGGTGACGAATTTCGAGAAGTTGAAGAATCTTCAGCAGCAGATTAAAAAAAACAGCAAAAGCGGCAAGCCAACAAAGAAACTTGAGGCGTGAGTACACACAGTATAGTTACTATCAGATACATTTGAGCCGGGATCTGTGAAAAGGGGGCTTACTGCATGTGCGTTAAGTGTCGTCACATATTAGCCTGTGCAGTTCGCACAGGCTTATCGGGCACGATACGTTCCGCCTAAACTGGATTTTTGCTATGAAGAGAACTTCTTTAAACAAAAAAATATCATAAAAGCGGAAAGTGTCGTCCCTGATAAGCCTGTGCGCACTTCACAGGCTAATCTGAGACGACACTTAACGCACATGCAGATGCAGTAAACCCCATTTTGCACCCGATGTATCGTTGTTTACTGGTCAATGGACAACGTTGTTTGGATTTTTCATTCAGTGGTGTTTCAGACGATATTGTCGCGAAAATCTGGTCTTATTTAATCTCCACGTTTCAGAGTCACAAAAAGTTTGTTACTTTGACAGGTAAGATATAAGAAAAGTTGTTTGCCTCCGCTCATCCTATAGCCCCATTTTTTATTGTGCCGACAATATACTTTATTATAATATTCCATCTAGAGATTTAAGTCATATCTTCTAAAAAGCATCAAGTTCGCTAAATTTAGTTTATACAAAATAACGATTTATTTAAGAATTTGTGTAAATATGACTTTTAAATGGATATGTGGCATTTTTTTTAAGTTTGATTTTCCTGTTTTTCAAATGCTTCATATTGAAGAACTCGAACCAATGATCTTAGCATTGCATGGCGGTCACCATATCCAGTCCGTTATCGCAACCTATTCAACCGTGAAACCTTATGTGTGTCTCACATCATTTTAAGATTCATACACACTCAAAGTCAACGAATTATTTGTAAAATAAAGTTAACCCTTAAAATATCAGTGTTCCTACTACCACAAGCAAACATTTCAACGCTAGATATGGTCTGGTAGCATTGATTTAACGAGATACAAAATGCTCGTTATTATTTTTTTCCATTTGTTTTTCACGGGTCGACCTCCGAACATTTTCGAGTGAACGCGAGCGTGGCTTCGGGCGGCGTTTGAAGCATGACGCAGTTCTCATGAATAATCATTATGTTATTAATAGGCAGAGTTATAGCGAGCACGTCCAGTTTTTCTTAGCTATTCGGCAAGATCCAAAAAAGAGCGTGCACAAATGAAAGTGTATGTGGGGAAATACATACCGGTAGCTGAATGGAGCTGCGTCGAGGAAAGAATGGAGTTGTCCCATGATTTTAAAGTTGCCCGTTATTTTTTTAAACAAGCGCGCGGACCTTATAGAAAGTAAAGGCAAGTGCACTCCAAATTATGCAAACTTACGCAAATCGAATGAATCCGATCATGACCCGACATCACCCGTAAAATGAAATAAAATAACATCGAGAAACGATTTTTAGATGCTAAAACGTAACAGAATGTTTGTATTTTTTCGTTTTAACACCAATGTTACTTGTTTATGGTCTTCCTATTGTAATTAACCTTCGTATGGAACTTTTTTTGAAGTTTTATTATACCATTTTAGTATTGGGAAGTGTTTATGGGTCTTTATAAAGCTTTGCACAGCTGCACAATTTTGCTTGAAACATGTGAACGCATTTCAACTTTAACCCACGTATGCCTAGCGTCTAGAAAAAAAGGCACTGGCAAACAGCGTAGACCTGTTTGCTTAAAGGATTTTATGTAACAAATATTCTACATATAGAAATAAATATACTAGGCATCCATAATATTGGAAATAATCCCTTATTGATCGAATTTAGAAGGATGGGAGAGTCCACTAGGCATACATGGGTTAACTATTCGCATGTGTTAGTTTTCAGTTCAAAATTGTCAACAAGCATCGATAAAAAAATCAGTACATCAAAATATGTCGCTTTTTGCATTAAGGGTAGGTCAGTCGGCCAAACTATTTTTATCCGTTAATGATACGTGAGGTATTAAGTTAGCTTAAATAAGTGTGTTTAAGTGCAGATCTGGGGTCAACTATTCCCTATTCAACATGTGTTATTTAAATGTGACAGTTACGGTTATTCAGGGAATATGAACAATTATCAAATACTCAATATGGGCTATTCAAAACTATTTAGGGTCGGCACCGAAAAAAAACAGAATCGGTCGGGTTAGAAGAAACTATTTTTTTCGCCTTAGACTGATATATAAGTAAAGAGAAAATTAATTACATTTAAGGTCACTTCTCCATTGTGTCGTATTATATATTTCACGCAAAAGGTGGAAATAGAAAACAGTGTGGTCGACAAGTTTCGGGTGATGAAAGGCAGTAAGTTTACTGTACATTACATGCTGTCATGTGATTTATTGTGTTCAATATTAGTGCTTAAAAATTCACCAATTGCTGTTTTAAACGATGAATAATGAAGACAGAATGTGTTTTCGTTTCATTTTTGTTAGGTCCAAAACGGCTGTGATCCACGGTATAAACTGACAAACTGACCTAATAGATGAATATTTTTTTTTGGTTAAATTTTACATCGAGGT
The DNA here is from genome assembly GCF_020536995.1 of Dreissena polymorpha. Classification (NCBI taxonomy): domain Eukaryota; kingdom Metazoa; phylum Mollusca; class Bivalvia; order Myida; family Dreissenidae; genus Dreissena; species Dreissena polymorpha. Next base: position 106,325,124 of record NC_068362.1, on the reverse strand, counting down.
GTAAACAAACATCAATGCTGAATTAATCCCGATTCTAACATGGCGCGTGCCAATTTTCATATAAACAAAGAAGAAAGTCGTCTATCGGTTAGTCTGCAATAGTTATGGGCGGAACTTATACACTGAAAGCACGCGCTGTAACTAAACAAACCATGCCGATACATTTTCATAGGCGGAACTTCACATAAATAGTACACAATAAAACTAAGATATATTGTATAAATCTTTAGTAAAAACCGTGTTAATGGAAATAATTTGTGTACGTTATAGTTTGTTGTCGAATAACCCACGGCCGGAAGTTAAGATGCGTGGTTTAAAATCACTCGTGCTTCGCACTCGTGATTAAATGCATGCGCATCTAAACTTCCGGACGTGGGTTATTCGACAACAAACTAAAACATACACGAATTATTTCTTAAATATAAGGTAAATGTCATGCAAGAGATTGAACTCGCTCAGTAGAAACGGAGTTTAATGCATGTGCATAAAGTGTCGTCCCAGATAAGACTGTGCAGTCCGCATGGGCTAATCAGGGAAGACACTTTCCTTCTTAACTGGATTTCCTCTCAGAAGAGACTACCTTAAAACGACAGATACCATATACAGTGTCGTATTACTACGTGTCATCCCATATAAGCCTGGGCGGACTGCACAGGCTGATCTGCGATGACACTTTACGCTTATGCTGTTAGTCCAGTTTTCTCTGAACGTCGCTAAATAAAATAGAGCAAACATTGTAATGAGCATACAGACGATGAAGCTGAAGGTAGCAGGCGACGCGCCATGGAAAGACGCGGCCAAAGAAACCGTCGGCATGTTGAAGAATGTCGGGAGCGAAAGCGCAAACGGTAATTTCTGTATAATCAAATATGATTAGTGTCAGTAACACGTATCTTCTTCGCCATTTGTCTTCTTCTTCTTCTTTTTCTTCTTTTTCTTCTTCTTTTTCTTTTTCTTCTTCTTATTCTTTTTCTTCTTCTTCTTCTTTTTCTTTTTCTTCTTCTTCTTCTTTTTCTTCTTCTTCTTCTTTTCTTCTTCTTCTTCTTCTTCTTCTTCTTCTTCTTCTTCTTCTTCTTCTTCTTCTTCTTCGTCTTCGTTTTCTTCTTCTCCTTTAATAATAATAGTTATAACAAAACATAATCCCTTACTCGATGCCGGTTAATAACAACAAATGGTTACATGCTCGGTGGTGAATAACAACACATTGTTACATGCACATACACGGGGGTAAATAACAACACATAGTTACGACTTCGGTGGTGAGTAACAACACATAGTTACATACTCGGTGGTGAATTACAACACATAGTTACATACTCGTTGATGTATTACAACACAAAGTAACATACTCAATGGTGAATAAGAACACGTAGTTTCATACTTGGTGGTGAATAACAACACATAGTTACATATTCGGTGGTGAATAACAACACATAGATACATACTCTTTGGTGAATAACAACACATAGTTACAGATTCGGTGGTGAATAACAAAGCGTTGTTAAATACTCGGTGGTGAATAACAACGCGTTGTTAAATACTCGGTGGTGAATAACAACATATAGTTACATACTCGGTAGTGTTTAACAACATATAGTTATATACTCGGTGAGGAATTCTAACGCATGGCTTCATATTCCGTGATAATTGATAACATGGGATAAAATACTCATGGTTGAATAATGACATATAGTTAAAGACATGTTGTTACACATTAGGCGCTGAATACTTGAAAGCATGGTCACAATCGAAGAAATGAATAATAATAACACATGGTTACATACTCAGCGGTAAATAATAACACGAGGTTACTATGTTTAATACCCGAAATAATTCACTTCAAATCCTTGGCCAAACAGAAAATAGTTATGATCTGCACTTTTCTACTTATTTAATGTGCTATAAGTGTCCTTGTTTGTTAGGTTATTGATTGTTGTTTTGACGTTGTTTGTCTGTTTGTTTGGATTTTAGCCGATTTTTAATGTATTTGATTCATATCAGGGACGGAACTTTCCGCCTAAATTTTATTTTCGGTAAGGAGGGACTTCATTGAAACTAAAATACCATAAAAGCGTAAAGTGTCGTACCTGATAAGCCTGTGCGGACTGCACAGGCTAATCTGGGATGACACTTTACGCACATGCATTAAACCCAGTTTTCTCAGAACGCGACTCAAATAATTGTATGAGTCCGTCATCTGATACCGCATATTTCATGCTGATGTTCTAGAGCTGCTGGCGATATCGAAGAAGATGCAGGACTTGTTTGATCAGCTGGACAAGCAGGCTTTCACGATCTGCAGATAATCACTATCATCAGGTTATCACTATCAGCAGATTATCACTGTCCTCGGGTTATCACTATCCGCAGGTAATCACTATCATCAGGTTATCACTATCCGCAGGTTATCACTATCCGCAGGTTATCACTATCCTCAGGTAATCACTATCACCAGGTTATCACTATCCGCAGGTTATCACTATCATCAGGTTATCACTATCCGCAGGTTATCACTATCCGCAGGTTATCACTATACGCAGGTTATCACTATCCGCAGGTTATCACTATCCGCAGGTTATCACTATCCACAGGTTATCACTATCCGCAGGTTATCACTATACGCAGGTTATCACTATCCGCAGGTTATCACTATCCGCAGGTTATCACTATCATAAGGTTATCACTATCCGCAGGTTATCACTATCCGCAGGTTATCACTATCCTCAGGTAATCACAATCACCAGGTTATCACTATCCGCAGGTTATCACTATTATCAGGTTATCACTATCCGCAGGTAATGATAATCCGCAGGTAATCACTAACCGCAGGTAATGATAATCCGCAGGTAATCACTATCCGCAGGTTATGATAATCCGCAGGTAATCACTATCATCAGGTTATCACTATCCGCAGGTTATCACTATCCGCAGGTAATGATAATCCGCAGGTAATCACTAACCGCAGGTAATGATAATCCGCAGATAATCACTATCCGCAGGTAATGATAATCCGCAGGTTATCACTATCATCAGGTTATCACTATCCGCAGGTTATCACTATCCGCAGGTTATCACTATACGCAGGTTATCACTATCCGCAGGTTATCACTATCCGCAGGTTATCACTATCATCAGGTTATCACTATCCGCAGGTTATCACTATAACCAGGTTATCACTATCCGCAGGTTATCACTATCCGCAGGTTATCACTATACGCAGGTTATCACTATCCGCAGGTTATCACTATCCGCAGGTTATCACTATCATCAGGTTATCACTATCCGCAGGTTATCACTATAACCAGGTTATCACTATCCGCAGGTTATCACTATCCTCATGTAATCACTATCACCAGGTTATCACTATCCGCAGGTTATCACTACCCGCGGGATACCATATCATCAGGTTATCACTATCCGCAGGTAATGATAATCCGCAGGTAATCACTAACCGCAGGTAATGATAATCCGCAGGTAATCACTATCCGCAGGTAATGATAATCCGCAGGTAATCACTATCCGCAGGTAATGATAATCCGCAGGTAATGATAATCCGCAGGTAATCACTAACCGCAGGTAATCACTAACCGCAGGTTATGATAATCTGCAGGTAATCACTATCTGCAGGTAATGATAATCCGCAGGTATTCACTAACCGCAGGTAACCAATACCCCGTGTGTAACGGACAAACAGGATTGATCCTAATATATATGAGGTATAGCTAATGTTTGGCTATACTGAATTAAGGCTAAAGTCAATTTTAGTTTTTGTGGATTTTGACTTGTTTAAATTTTAACTAATTTCCATGTTTGCTCTCTCCATTTTTTTGCTATAACGTTGTTTTTTTTGCAGCCGGTATATCAAATTTTTGCCTTCGGGCGCCTGCTTATGTCCAGCCTTGCTTTTCCATTGTGTAATGCTCAAAATATCATGCCAATTCAGTACGTTTCAGCCATCAATCTTACTTTACCTTTCAGTTTAAGTGCATACCTTTCAGTTTAAGTGCAGAATTGAGAGAGAAGAAAGAAATCACACAGAAGCTGACTGCAGAAAACAACGACATGGCCCAAGATCTGGCTGCTCTTCGTTATCGTGAAAGCAAAAACGAGAACGACCTGAGCAATGCCCATCAGGTGTTTTCAGAGTTCATATGTTTGTTCTACTATTCTTTAAGGGGCCTTTTCACAGATTTTGGCATGTTTTGAAGTTTGTCATTAAAAATGCTTTATATTGATAAATGTAAATATTTGATCTAAAAAGCTCCAGTAAAAAATCAAGAACAAAATTAAAAAAGAAAACAAAAGATAATCCTCAGCAGGGCTCGAACCACTGACCCCTGGAGTTCTGGAGTAAAAAGTCTACCACTTAGACCACTCGGTCATCCTTCCTGATAGAATGTCAGACGTATTTATACTTTATATAAGCAATCCTCGTCCCGGGTTTTCAGAAAAAAAGTCCAAATACAATTTACCAAACAGCACCCAATCACCGAAAATACTGTGTTTTTTTTAAGTACAAGTAATGGCTTAAGTCAAAAATTTATAAGCCTATTTATAGATCTTGCCTGAAATTAAATGCTTACATTGAAGATTGTGAGTCTAAAACTCACAATACCAAAATCCAAAATGAAGCTACAGTTTGTAATTATTGCCAAAAAGATAAGAAATAGTTTTTCTTTTTTATGTTGAATACATATGTATTGACACCATACTTCCATGTCTTTTAAGCCTTGAGATTTCGCGTTTCATGAATCAAACAATTGGTTTAAAAGTTGGAATCTCGATCAAATCTAAGAATGAAGTTCTGGATTAACAGCAAGGTCGTCGAGTAGCAACCTTCATATGAAAATCTGAAAACTTGTATTAACTACAAACATACAGACACATATAATTAATGCACTGAACGAACAAAAACGTGTTAAGCGCAAGTGTAGAAACATGGAGGCAGACGATTCCCATCATAAATATGTTTTGACAAATGTTATTTATCCCATTTTCACCGCGACATTGACGGTATAACACGTTGTGGAATATACTTGCTTGTATTCAACACTGTGGAATATACCTGTCGCGTGCACGGACTACTTTTTAAATGACGTCATGCGATATGCGCTAAAATTAGGTCGATATTGTTTGGTTCATTTATCGAATTTTAAGGTCACCCATTAGAAGAAAATGTGCATATTTTGCAGAAAAATATATATATGACATATTCACCAAAGAAATGTTGAAATAAAATATAAAATTACACGATTTTTGTTTTGTTATTTTTTTATTTATATTTACTTTACCACTGAATGATTTTTCATAAGAAACAAAGTCGACAAAACTTAAGCTTCAAAATTATACGACCTTCAACCTTTAAATCTAGTCATATGACATAATTTTTCGCCATCCGTATAATGAATCAGCTGATTGATGGCGTCATAAAATGACATACTTATTGCGTCATTTTCCCCATTTTTTTGACGATTTATTATAAACGCGACTTATTTCACATGTTTTCTACATGTACTGTATGTCGACATATATGAATTGTCAATTGATCACATTTTCCTTATTACGTGTAATGTGCATTGTTTATAACCAAAGCATATACTTTTGACATTTAACTTAAATATTAAGAATGTACAACAAGCCATACACATATCGCACAGTTCATGAATAATCTGCTATGTTTGCTTTCCTATTTAATTCACGTTAGGCATAGAGCTGTGTAAAGTATAAGATGGTAAAAATAGCACCACACTGGAATTGGGAACGTTCCATTTTGTACACGGGTATTTTCTATTCATTTATCTGTTGTGTACTGGAATGTTTTCCATTCTTTGTGTATTTATATATAAGATTATTTTCTCGTACAATAAGGGCATTTACCATAGATAAATAAAACATTAGGCAAGTTTAAACATAATTATGTTTGTATGCAGAAATCTGCAAATGCAACCGAGTTTACCAACGGCTATTATTAGATAAACTGCTCCGGTTCATTTGAACAGCAGTAATGTAGAGTACATGACGTAGCGTGTGACGAAGAAGAAAGTTTATCGCGTTCATAAACTCATTTGAATAAAGTGATAGAATGGCATAAGGGTCTTTATTTAACTATGCTAAAATAATTATTAAAGACCCTAGATGCAAAATCGTCAATTATTGAGTTAACTGGATTATTAGATGGATTTTAAAGGATAATTAAAGGTAAGATACTAGTTCTTACATGTTTTGATTTTTGTTTGTACTTTTGTCGTTCCCTGTTCTCGGTCGGGGAAATGATTTTAACATGGGCGCCATTGATGCATCGGATCACACACGGCATACCCATAACATTATATAAAAAACACGTTCTGCGCGTCCTTAAATTCGTCGTCCGAAGTCGGAAAACGTATTGCCCTGTATATTTTGTCAAATAAAGTGTCAGTCGCTGCAATTGTCTGTTTACTCGTCAAAATTGTCAAGGTCTTCGATAGCTAAAGAAACTTCAGCGTACAGTTTATTTAGTATTGACAGACCTGTACAAAGTCGCGCCAGTCAAAAATCATAAAAAGCGACATTTAAAGTTATGGTAGCCAGAACTAGGTCGTCGATGGTGTACATGTATGTTGACATCGACAGCATTTTGTCAGGAGTAATGGCCGCCATATTGGATTTTGATCATTTTCTTTCGAAAATAAAATAAATTATAGATAGTAAAGTAAAATCTTCTTTTCGCGGTCGTAATGTGTTAAAATTCGCATACTGCGTAAAATTGAATGTAGGCATATGGTGATATTTTTACTTGTTTTACAGTTTGTGTGTGAATTTTTTAAAGACTATTTTGCGTACCAGAACAAATACATATATATCACTACGCATGGTTACATTTGTTAGATTTTAAGCGCTTTTATGACTGAATTAAAATTATTGTTAAGGTTATTAGATCTATTTATGTTAAATGTCACGTTGAAAAAATCAAATGGGATAAATAGAATACTAGGATTAGCGTTGAATACAGAGAAGTTTATGTTGCTCGGCTCGAACACCGAAAGCGCTCGCCAAGGCTCGCGCTTCCGGCGTTCTAAGCCTCGCAACATAAACTTCTCTGTATTCAACGCCAACCTAGTATTCTCTATATTGCTCCATTGGCGCAAAAAAGTACCACGTGACATTGAAATTAAATGTCACATGGTATCTTTTTGCAACAATGCAACGATATTTGGGTAGACGAATTCCCAGTTCCATCATTCGTCTCACTTTATGATAGAACGTTTGGTCATAGATATGCCAGCTAAAATAGAAAAAACGTGTATATGTTGCTTTCAAAAATAATGGTATAATTATGCTAACGTATTTCAAAACCAAAATGCCTGGACAAAGTTCTTTACTAATATTAATGTAAATGCTTATAATAATAAGCAATTTCTATCTTACATGTTTCAACAACATTATAATTGTTTCCACCATCTAAACAAAAATGGTAGATTATCTATGTTGTTCAGCCAAGATGTTTTCGTTATAGTTGCTTATGGGACATGAGCTTATTCCTACATTTAAATTATATGGATTTTCAATGACCGAAAACTTCCATTCTATTGTTCTTTACTTATACCTTAAACTAAATGTAGAGAACATTATGCAGTGTAGCACATAGTCTAAATTTAACCATTTAAGGGGTTAGACCAGCAATAATTATCTGTTGGTTATTTGATACAAAGAAGTTATTTATTGCGCGTCACAAGACTGAAAACAAAACACTGCAGCGTATAACAGCACAATCAACCTACACATACAACAATAATAATAGCCTGTTGGTGAGTAGAATGAAACAACTTCTTTAGTGCATGTCATAACTTCAAATAATGTAATAAAATCAGTGGGCATATCAGCATCACATACAATGTTGTTGTTTCTTTGTTTAGATGATCCGCCAGCTTCATGGTCAGTTACTCAAGGAAGAAACGCACGCCAAGTCCCATATAAAGGGAGTTGAACCACCGCAAGCGCCTGAAACCCTAAAACAATCCATTTCCAAACTTCTTGCAAAGGTAATTATTTGTAAGCATGTTGCAGACTCTGCAAAGCAATCTATTTTCAAAGTTCTTGCAAAGGTAAGAAACCCTTAAAGCGATCTATTTTCAAACTTCTTGCAAAGGTAAGAAACCCTCAAAGCGATCTATTTTCAAACTTCTTGCAAAGGTAAGAACCCCTCAAAGCGATCTATTTTCAAACTTCTTGCAAAGGAAATTAATTGTTAAGCATGTTGCAGACTCTGCAAAGCGGTCTATTTCCAAACTTCTTGCAAAGGTTAGAAATCCTCAGACAATCAATTTCCAAAATTTTGTGTTAATGTAATTTACTGTGAAGCATCTCGCAGCTCGCAGACTCTGCAAAACGATCCATTCCCAAACTTCTTACAAAGGAATTCAATTTTAATCACGTCACGGGTTCTGCAAAACCTATCAGACGATCATGCTAATGTGACAAAAATATCATGCGTCTCAAATGTCAATGAGGCCTCAGACAAAGCCAATTAACAACACCCGTTAAGAAGATGGATAGCGACCCAGCAATGCTGCGAACCCAGATCAGAACTCATCAGGAAGCTATGGATGGCTTGAGAGAGGTCAGTCCAAGGTTACATATGTATTTGCCCTGTTTACCAGGGTTTAAACGAAGATTGGGGCATTTAGGGCGTCGTCAGAGTGGTGGTTTCCAGTCAATTTATTTATTTTGGAGTGACCGATAACGATGAACATGTGGATGTAGCAAGATGAACATAAAGCATTGGATGTTTGTTTGAAGGTAGCTTGCATGCAGAACTAGATAGGGACTGCATTTGGGGCAACTCGGCCACAGGTCGATGTAACAACACCTTCAAATATGGCACAAATGCGATTTAGGGTTAATAACTCTAGTTTGTCTTGACCAATCTAGATGCAACGTTCGGTATAGAAAGCTGATAATGAGACCAATATTGACATTGGATTTGGAGACAGCACTGCTAACATACTGTTACTTAAGATAGAAAACCCGTTTCGTTTATATAAAAAAGTTTGGATGGAGGTATTGTACTAAAATTACGTTTGTATGTTGTTGTTGCGACGATTTTTTGGATTGCATTTTGGCCTAGTTGGATCAAGGTTAAGGTCACCGTTTCTTAGCTAGAGAAATGGATAATGTATTTTTGTCTTAACGTTTATACTAAAGGCCTTTCTTAGAAAGCTATAGCTACTCATAACATGTTAATTGTTTTGCTAACTGTCGAAGCTTTGTAGAAAACCGAAACGTGTTATTCTTTGTTTGTTTGTTGTGGTTTTTTGTTAACGCTTGGCCAAATTGACAATTTTGATGAATGTTTGTTTGAAGTGTTTTCGTAAATATGTGTAATGTTCTTTAAAAAATCTGGGTTTAAGGCATGTGCGTAAAGTGTCGTCCTAGATTAGCCTGTGCAGTCAGCACAGGCTAATCAGGGACGACACTTTCCGCCTAAACTTGATTTTCGGTACGGAGGGACTTCCTTGAAACTAAAAATACCATAAAAGCGGAAAGTGTCGTCCCTGATTAGCCTGTGAGGACTACACAGGCTAGTCTGGGACGACACTTTATGCACATGCATTTTGTCCAATTTTCACAGAACAAGTCTCTTATTTACATTATTGCTAATCTTTCTGTTTCATGCGTTTTCCAACATGGCTGAGGAGAAGGAGGAGATAATGATGGAGTTAACTGAGAAGGTAATGACCATTGCATGTAGTCGATCATCAAGCAGTATCGACAATATGACACCTTCTTTAATTACAGATCTGTGTCCTTTGTCAAGGCTTTTAGTAACGTTGGAAACCTGGCATTCTGAACTCTCTGGCCTTTGTTTTTTTTTTAAGTTTTGCACATTCATTTATTGAGTTCTGACATAACAACACAAATCAAGAGCAATTAATCATTGAAATCAGCCATAACTTCAAGGCTTGGTTACTGTTAGTACATCCTTAAAATGCTAAAAATGCAAAATCATTCAGAGAATACTGTTATTAGTTGGAAAAAGCGTTTAGTTCAAAATAGATTGAACTTCCATGATTTGTAATTTTGGGGATCCTGGTTCAGGCTGAACATGTATGATTGTAGCAAAATAAGGTTAATCCAGTTATGCCTAGTGGACTCTCCCAACCTTCTAAATTGGATCAATTTATTTCCAAAATTAGGGATGTCTAGTATATTTATTTCTATATTTAGACTATTTCTTACAGATATTCCTTTAAGCAAACAGCGCAGACCATGATGAGACGCCGCATCATACGGCGTCTCACCTGGGTCTATGCTGTTTGCCAAAAACGTTTTTCTAGACGCTAGGCTAAAAATGGGTTAATCAACATGTTCCTTAAACAATATAAAAAAAAGTTTTCACAAATTATCATAAGTTACACAGATATTATCTGCGCTTATGTGCTGCATTTGATCTCATTGACAGATAAACTACATCGAGAGTATTGAGGCGGAAAACGACAAACTCGTAAAGGACTTACACACGCTGCGGAACGACAGACAAAGAGCCGTGTACGTCTTAGAGGCCCATAAACCATCAACCCATTTATGCAAAGTGAACTCCTCCATCCTTCTAAATCGGATCAATTTATATTCCAAATTAGGGATGTCTAGTATATTTATTTCTATATTTAGAATATTTCTTACAGAATTTCTTTAAGCAAACAGCGCAGACCCTGATGAGACGCCGCATCATGTGTTGTCTCATCAGGGTCTTCGCTGTTTGCCAATGCCTTTTTTCTAGACGACAGGCATAAATGGGTCAAAATCAGCGAATATTTCGTACACTATTTTGTTGTTTTTTTATAAAGTTAACACATAACAAATCTATGTTCCTTATAGCTTAAGCCAATATTTCAACGCCAGATGTGGCCTGGTAACATAGATTTAACAAGATACAAAATGCTCTTATTTGTCTTTTGCGGAACAATATATTAATCACATTCTATATACCAAGTTAGTGTTCGTGTGTCGTATGAATAAATATCGTTGCAGGAAATTAAAATGTAATAAAGTGCTCCACACAAAAATAAAAACGAGCATATTCTATCTCTTTATATCTATGTTAATATACCACATCTAGCGTTGAAAGTTTGGCTATTGCTATAAGGAACATTGATTTGTTTATGTGTTAACTTTATTTTTTCGAAATGTTGTACGAAATTTTCGTTGCTTTTTTGTATTCATGTTGCTTTAACAATTTATACCATTTATATAAACCTGATCGGAAAAATTGTAGCGCATACACGTATACCTTCATTTTAAGAAATTATAATGAAACTGTTCATTCACTTAGACTTCTTTCAGTTTCAACAGTTAATGGCTGATTTAAAAATGATTAAACATCAATGATCGATTTAACATCAATGATCCCGACCAAGGTTCACAGTTAACCAAATGTTTTCAAATACTATAGTAATATTATTTTATTGAAAAACATATCCGCATAGTTTTATCCAAAGGCTTTGAAAATTACTAAATGGCAGCCATAGAAATCGAATGTAAGGACGTGGGTCAAATGAAATGCAGCTCTGACAATTTTGGAAATATTAAAACAAAAATTGTCTTAGACTCAGTCAAACAAAACTCAGTTGTAAATAAATACAGCAACATGCCTGACAGCATTTTTATAGCAGTAGCGATGTATTTTGTGGACATTATACAGTACGTGATTTTTATGATTCACCTATTACAATCTTATTAATAGAGGTGAGACTCGTCCAGTTAAAAGAATCGACATATTTCTTAACGTAAGTTTGCCTATAAGTTGCAAACGGCTCAATCAGGATAGTTCAATTTGTAAAGTAACAAAACCAACTGGATAACCATTTCAAAACGCGAATTGTTGTGACTGTCTTTTCGATTTCAGGTCGAAGCCACATGTGCAGTTTCAGAAACCGACAACTGCTGCTGATATTCCTCAGGAAAGTGCTAATGAGGTCGATGAGGTTGGTAAAGAACAGGAAACGGGGAGTCCTGCAGTAGGAGATCTCAACCAGGTGGGTATAATGTGTCAAAGTGAAAGGCGTACAAACGAAAGTTGTTTGTTCCCACTTACCCTACCGACCCTTAGGCCTAGGATGTTTATCATTTGCAAAATTCAAGACATAATTATAAATTGTGCTGTCATTGTGCAACATTTGATCATACTAAATTGAGTTAATTTTAAATTAAATCAAACTAATTAATGATAAAACATGCAAAAAGATATTTGTTGGATTAGAGCATGCTATTATATAGTTTTAACACACCTTAATACCCTTCTTTGCGATGTCAGTAGAAACACATGACTTATTTTAGGTACTTGTGGCCATAGTCCACCCACCTATAGGTAATTATTTGTAGAGACCCGAAAATGTATGACGATGTGTAATGGTTCTTATGCTATTTTCGACACAGACATACGTTTGTTCCTACGTAAATTTGATAATAAGAGTAATGGTCCCTACGTTATTTTGAAATCCCGGACATCGGTACCTACGTTCTTTTGCCCATTTGGACAATCATTCATACGTTGTCTTTACACCAACATATAAAACACACTTTAATTATGGAGATAAAAATAACATAATATTTTACTACAAAAATATTTGCAACTTATGGGGAAGTAATAAAGAAGTGCATATTAAATTACTTTAATCAATAGTCAAACAATTGTTGGGCCGTCATGCAGCTTTCATTTTATAGTGGCAAAACAACAATATTATTTGAGTCAGATTATTGAAAGGAAATTAATAACACATGTTTACGTTTAATTGAAGACCGTACAATTTTCTCTCTCCCATAGGAGATGGTAGCTGCTTTAGAAAAGGAGGTACAGAAATGGAAGAGCAGATGTGAGAACCTGAAACGTACACTGGCCGAAACAGAGATAAAACTAAGCGAAGCGTTCCGAGAGATTTCAGATCTTCGCATGATGGACCATGATGCGCATCCCATGCTGGCTCCTGCGCCTGAAATGGATCATAACATCGAGGTAATGAACTCTCATTTGACTGAATTTCGGGCGAAAATTCCTAATACCCAGCGATCTGTAGTGTATGTTCTCCCCTTTTTCACGTTTAATTTCCCCACGGTTGCTTAATTTCAAATAAATGTACCCATTATATTGCCCTGTTTTAGACAAAGCTTCCTCTCCTTTTCTCTATTTATGATAAAAAAAACTATCCATATTTTTCACTATTTCAGATCATGATCATTAGAAACATATCACTTTTTTTATCTTTCAGAAATAAAGAAATAATTGTCTCCCGTTTCCCTAGTTATAAAGATGACAACCTCTGATACTTTATTTCAGACAAAAATACCCTCTTTACTCATTTCAAACATAACAATAACCATATTTGTTTCTGTTTCACATGAAATTTCATGTTCCTGTATTCAAGTTTTAAAAATATTCCACTATTTTCCCCTATTTTATTTATAGTGTCTTTTTTTAGAGAGTCCCCTTTGAATCTCTATTTCAGAAAAAAAATGCATCTCCTTTTTTCTTCTTCATATAAACATTACCCTCATTTCCTCATTTCAGGTGAAATAGCCTATTTGAGAATTTCTTATTCATTATCAAATCCTATATAAAAAAAGCTACACATGACTAATCATTTTATTAATAATGCCTACAGTTGTTAAATTTATAACAATCTGGCTTGCTTAAGTCTAGACCTCAAGGTACAGTTCCAGTTTCTGACGTAAAATCAACAAAACAAGCTAAGCCAGTTAAAACGGAGACCACTGAAAAGCAACCTCAAGCCCAACAAGCACTCCAGGAGACTATTGACTATTGAACCCAAAGAATCATCAAACCAAAAGACCAGCATGAAACCTAAGCCCACACAAGTGAAGGCAAGATACTTAGAACAGGTTTGTTAAATTTTATGTTTATTTTAATTATATGTCACAATACATGTGGCAGATAAAATGCTTGAGTTTAATATTAGTTTTAATGTTCAAGAAATAGATGCTTGACAAAAACATCTGTTTTAAATTTCCACCTTTTGTTTTCAACAGCCGCCCAAACTTACTATTACTAGGGTATCTGACAGTTTTAATGAGATTATCTGTTGTGTCTTGCTAATAAAGATGGCAGTGGTGTAGTGGATATAGTGTCCCCCTAGCAAACGGGGTCAACAGCTGGAGCCCCACTATGGGAGCTTTTTTTAGATTTTCCGCATAGACACCAAGTGCTGGTTCTAGTCCCAGGAAACGGACTCAAGGTGGCCTCTATTAATCAAAAGGATACCTTTACCCAAACAGAAGACAAAATTAATGGATTTTCTTCATATGTTCTTGTGCACAAAACACATTATAACATCATTGCAGTTTCAGACAAAACATATACACAATATGTTTACAGACTTAAGAGATATGTCTTTACATTATCAACTTCATAACTTTGTGATAAAGAATTAAGAATAATTAATGGAAAAATGTGGATGTATGTTAAACTCTTGCCAACGAAATTGAAACATAACAGCGTTTCAAATGAGCTTGAGGTTTTCTATGCAATCAAGCTACAATAAATAGGTTTAAACTAAAGGTGTGAAAAATTGCTTGTGTTAACCTGTGTCACTTAAACTTTTCCCCCATAAGAAGCCAAGTTAAAATGACAGTCATGTTTTATGCTGTTTGCTGCTCATCAGTATCTAAGGCTTGGAAATGAAGCTTTTAAACTTGAATCTAGTAAGAAAGGTCTTCAATTAAATTAAACTTCTAAGGGACTACAAACACGCCAAAATACGTATCTAAGTGGTAAAGGGTTAAACTTCTGTGGTTTGTATTCAGAAGCCGCCTACAGAGAAGCTGCCCCCAATCCAGACGCCTCAGGAGGGGAGCCAACTGGAGGAGGCAGTAAAATATGAGCTGACCAGCAAGCAGTCACGCGAACTCAAGCTGTTCCAGGCAGGGGACATGCAGGGCAAGGTGAGTACCAGGGCCCATAGTTTAGTTTAACCCATTTATGCCTAGCGTCTAGAAAAAAGGCCTTGGCAAACAAACCCAAATGAGATGCCGCATAATGCGGCGTCCCATCAGGGTCTATGCTGTTTGCTTTAAGGAATATCTGTAAGAAATATTTTAAAAATAGAAATAAATATAACAGACATCCCTAATTGTGGTAATTATTGAAAGTGTAAATAATCTTAAAAAGATTCACTGCTCCACAATCAGGGAAGATAAATACAAAAAAATACTGACGTGTAGCCTCTAGGCTAGTGTAAAAAAAGAATGTTCAAGGGATGTTGCAGTTTTCCATATAGGCCTAACCAAAATATATCTCTAGTTAAAGCATGTGTGCAGAGTATCTTCTCTTGTTTGTGGGGTTGTCAGGAGAATGCTACAGGGTTTGGTACAAAAAATGTTTAAAACAATGTCTTCTCATTATAACACAAGAAGATGACCAGTGTGATGATTGGATTATTTTGCTGATCAAATTATATTTGATGGCATACATATTTTTGGCCACATCTAATCTCTTCTTTTACTCCCCCATTAGCTGAATACCCTTATTATGGAGATAATGGAGTTCATAACAGAGGTGGGCCGACAACTGCAGGGTGACAAGGGTGATGAATAGGTAGGACATTTTCTGATCCTTGGAAAACTGGTCACGTTCATAAAGTGTCGTCGCGGAAAACTGGTCTTAATGCACGTTCATAAAGTGTCGTCACGGAAAACTGGTCTTAATGCACGTTCATAAAGTGTCATCACGGAAAACTGGTCTTAATGCACGTTCATAAAGTGTCGTCACGGAAAACTGGTCTTAATGCACGTTCATACAGTGTCGTCACGGAAAACTGGTCTTAATGCACGTTCATAAAATGTCATCATGGATTAGCCTGTGCCATCTGCACAGGCTTATCTGGTACGATACTTTTGGCTTTGTTTTATTTTTTGAAGAAAGGAAGAATCTTCCTAGAAAAAAATCCAGTTTGGGCGGAAAGTACTGCCCTGACTAGCCTGTACAGCTCATATGGGACGACATTTTTCTCACTTAACTCTCATACATTAAGCCCAATTTTCTCACACTGGGGCTCTGTTTGTCCCTTTGATCCATCTACGAATTCTAATGCTTCCATCTCACTTAAAAAGGTGGTTATAAGTATGGATATGTAAACAACCAAACTTCCAGAAACAAAATTAAAGGAGCCTTTTCACAGATTTTGGCATGTATTGAAGTTTGTCATTAAATGCTTTGTATTGATAAATTTAAACATTGTATCTATAAATCTCCATTAAAAAATCAAGAATAAAAGTTTTAAAAAAGAAAAAAATGTAACCCTCAACAGGGCTTTAACCACTGACCCCCGGAGTCTTGGAGTAAAGATTCTCCCATTTAGACCACTTGACCATCCGTACACATACAATGCGTGATGTATTTTATACTTTATATAAGCAATCCTCGTAGTTAAAAAAAATATAACGACAACAACAGAACTCTCCAAATTATTCAATCGTATTGCGCTGCATTGCTTTATAATTTTCAGGTTTTTATATCGTCAAAGATGAATATAATGGCTATTTTAAAACATTGTAAATGTTCAGTATAACAGTGAATTAAAAACAACTTTTTTTAAGGTTGTCAATTTACCAAAACGTGAAAAAGGCCCCTTTAATTTGGTTAAATAATTAATACTTTGGTAATAATTACCTTACACTCATTATTATTCCAGAGATATTCAATTTCTTTATTTCCTGTGGTGCTATTCCAGAAACATCGTAAGTCATTTCTTAAATCATTTCACTTAAGTTCAAAATTACAATGGCATTCCTAAAATACCATTGACATAAAAGATGTTATTTTGATGTAATTCTTGATGCAAATTATTGCAATAGGAAATGAAACACTTAAAAAAATTCCCAATTTAAGGATAAGAATAAAATTTAACTTAAAGGTCAATTTTAACACTTTTGGAAACTTTATAATATGAAAGATAATTGTTTGAGATGCGGAATAAAACTATTTGCAACAATTAAGCGTTACGCCTTATGCCATAAATCACCAGGTAAATCTTCCAATAACGCGCCGTTTTCTAAAAGTTGGACTGACTTACCTCCCTTGCTGTGACGTCAGAGCTGTACATCCGCTATTTTTAACAGCGTTATTTATGCCGCAACGATCAACTGCATTGCTTTTACATCAATACTTTTATGTTAAATTATGGACTTTTCTGATGAATATGATCATTATGAAGATGAACTGCATGAAATTAGAAAGTTTATGTACAGTACAAGCCATTTAATCGATTTAAAAAATCTCAATTAGACAAGACTCCTTTTCCCAAAATGGCTTGAAAAAAACAAACTAAAATGTTCGTTATTAGATTGTTTATCATATATCTAAATTATTGTATTTTTTGTAAATAAATGCAAGTGAACGAAATCGTATTATTGTAACACATAATTTAACTTATAACAATAATTCTAATCATTTACACCCATCGATGTAATTACATCGATGCTCTAACTGTTCATCGCGCATGTTTGGTCTAGTTCGTAATCTTTTCCACTTAAATGCATAGTGCAAATGTAAAGTTCAATAAAATATCAGAGGGCAGAAAACATACTACCGTATTTTTCGGGGGTAAAGACGCGACTTTTTTCCGAAGCGTCTTATTAATGGACGAAAATGAAAAACATTATATCCTAATTTTTGCGAAAATCCTTGTGTACTCCTCCACAATAAAATCGTAGTCAGTTAGATCTACTGATGATAGAAACCGGGTGTAATCCTCCTGGAAATCGTGCTTTTCACGCATTATATTATCAAAATAGTTTTTCAACACGGAAAGCTTTTTAACAAATTTATATTTAATTCATTACAAATACATTACTAATATAAATGTTTTGTTGAATTCACAAATAAGAATACACATTTATAATCCGAAACACACTTCTGATTGTCTTCTCTTAGCGCGCCGTTTACAAATTCAATCGTCAAATGAACATTCGGGATTGTTAGCAGATATAAACAGAATATGTCTTATTTTCCAAATTTCAATGTTGTTAGCCTTTTAGTCGCCGATGCTTACAGAAAACCGTGCTCGCATCTATATATATATATCAATATATTACAATTTAACACATATAAAAATCGTGCAGTCCCGCTTTAACATATTGTCTTGAACAAATATATATTCAATTAACCCATTTATGCCTAGCGTTTAGAAAAAGGCCTTGGCAAACAGTGTAGATCTAGATGAGACACCGAATGCGGCGTCTCATCTGTGTCTGCGCTGTTTGCTTAAAAGAATTTCTGTAAGAAATATTCTTTTATTTATTTTGTGGTTTTTCTAACAATAGCGCAGACTTTTGCTGTTCGAGTTTTGGTTAACGCGTATTTTCTTCAATTTTACAAGACGACAGCGATTACACGGTTTATTGCTTTATTGATAACCGTTACACTACAGTCACTTATTAATATCTTAGTTAGAAGGTGATTTTTCAAGCGGTTCCGTAGTGAAGTGGTTACACGCTCGCTTCACATGTGAGAGGCCCAAGGTTTGAGCCCCAGTAGAATCAAATCATTTTATTTGTGTGCTATGTTAACTTTTTTATGTAGTCATTTTAGTTTAAATAAATCTGCTGTTTTATTGTAACCATTTTTGTTTTTATTATGCCCATGAAATATATGTGTGAGAGGGTGGGGTGGGGGGTTCGTAAACACATTAAAACTCTCACAGTGTTTTTATATCAATGAGTACTCAACCCCTATCATAAATGAGCAACGTAAGAATAAGTTCAGAATCATCTCCCCTTGAAGTTGAGAAAAATATGAAATTACGCTTACAAGATGAAGCAGATTTTTTAAAACCTACACAGTTCTGTTCCATTAATGAAAACTGCACACGGATGCCAGTGAAAAAAGGAAACCAATGTAAATAAAATGAACTATGAAATATTTGGGGGTTAAACACAACATCATAGATAATGGTTATTTGGGAGTTTTAACACAACATCACAGATAATGGTTATTTGGGGGTTATAACACAAAATCATAGATAATGGTTATACCAGTATCTTTTTCTATTTTGCTTAAAATAATCGGCCAATATATTAATATCTACAGTAGAAAAAATATCGTTCCATGTAACTTCATTGAGTGCCTTTTACACTGAAATTCCCGACGCCCTTTGATGCTTTGCATCAATACTTACCTAGTTTTTCTTCACAAATGCTACTTAAATTAGTCATACAGCGATTGATATGAAACAAAAGACGGTCTTCAGACGTCAATCTGAATACAAAAACTTTACGTCCCTATATCTCTGACGTTACGCCGTTGTAATTGACGTCATTGACTTCGCGCGTTATGGTAACAAGGTTGAGCATGTTTTGTCTAGTTGGGCCAATATCAGATGGGTAAGTATTTATTTATTTATTGTAAGCTTAACAATCTATCATAGCATATATGCGCATGGAATGAAATCATCATCATTCCAATCTGTGCCAATAATTACGTCATAAATGTATGTACATTTGTCGAGGGAAGAATCAGCCATTGGTAGAAGAATGTTGTTTCTTCAACCATACTCGAATTGTTTTTGTCATACTTACACTTCATATGAAATATATTATTTTTATCCAATCGGTTAACATGTCCCTTTAAAATGCGGTTCCGTTGCCTAGGTAATGCCGACGTCGAGCCAGACGCTCATACTTAAGAAAGGCGTACTTACCGAGGATGAAGTGCGACCGACGTCGTCGGGCCATAGGCCGGGATCTCAGTGCTCTATGCCGACAGATGTGAGGAAATATTGAAAGTGATTCGTATGATGATGATGATAATGATGGAGATAGTGAAGATGTTGATGGTTTTGGTTTTACTACAACTACTACTACTACTGCCACTGCTACTACTACTGTTGCTTTTGCTCCTGCTGCTTTATTTGCATGGTTAAATTGGTGTTTAATTGGAAACTAGTTTTTCGCTTTAATTGTGCAGTGTTAGTTGTATTTTATTCAGTACAATAACACTCAATGTGCGCGTGAAATTGTAATGTTGCTGCTGTTGCTATGTTTATAAATCGGCTTCCCTATGCACGTAACGTTTTACTAACCACCACTGACAACTTCAATACTACTGTATATACAGTGTTATAATTTATAAATCTAATATCAGTATAATAAAATTTAATGTGCTCTTGTATTTGTAATTGCGGCTGTTTTTCTTTCCGGGATCTGGTCCCCAGTGCGAGTCCCGTACCCCGGTCCACTGCAGCATCGTGACCGTATTCAATTAAGGGCAGGTGCTGTTGGGTGTGGGAAGGGACATGCCGGACCGGGACGCTGTGCAGGCCCTTGGCGCGAGTCTGCGCAACTCTTAAAACATCAAACTGTACCAAGGGGTTACACCAGCATCCTCGCATTCGACCCGGACTCGAAATCCTATCTGGTAACCGAACAAGGAATTGTACCCGACTCACAATTTGAAAATAACGTCATCATTTTGACGTCATGAAGTTTTATCTGCATCGATTTTGTAGACGTACAACGAGTTCCGCGTGCACGAAAATGTTTTGACAGAATAGCACACGAGCTAATCGTGACATTGTTTTAAATTAACTTTACTTATTAAAGCTCAATTGGTCATTGTCGGATCGGTTTGTACTCAAATGTACCCCGGGTACGGAAAATACACTAAAACGAAACGGGGACTTTTAACGCTAAATTGGTCGTTGTCGGCTATTTAAGTCAAATTAACAATATTCATATTTATGTTAATATTCTGTAAGATGGCATCAATATTATCGAAACTCCTACTCAAAAAAGCATGATGAGGCAGGTTTTGTTCAAAGATTTTTTTTTCGAATTTTGTAGCGCGTTTAACGACATCGAATATTTGGCGGGAATAAAACTCGGGTACAGTCTAAATTTGCCGGGTACGGGTTAGTATATTTTCCGTACCCGGGGTACATTTAAGTAGTACACGAGCCGACAATAACCAATCAAGCCTTATAAGAGGAAATGCATATTATTTTATCTTTTAACGCAAGTATTTGAAATTAACGCACGTTTCTTTTCCACGCGTTACCAATTGATATGTTTGCATCATGTTGTTAAATGTCCGCCCCTTAAAATCGTTTTTCTAAAACAATTTAGTTACGTTACTGTGTTGTTTTTACCTGTTTTAAGTCCCTTAATCCGGTCCAGCTCTCATGGTTTCAGTGACGTGGCAGCGCCGGCCGATCTAGCTTGCCCGGACGCCAATGTCATTCGCAGTGACAACATCTACCGGATCGCCCCAAGTCTGCACATGCGCAGTGACACACCACCCAGTTGTCCGAACGCCGCAGTTTTCAGTTTCTGGATCAACGAAAACGTGCCCCACTTGGAGTTAAAATTGTTAGACTTCACTTACACGACCGCATCTTGTGACATTCTATTTCGAGTTTTTGATTATGTTCGCAAACCTTATTTAATGACATGAGGTTAGTTAAAACAAAGAACTTAATTGTATCGACCGGCTACAGCTGGTACTATTGGTGACTTAAATCAAACATGTATTATAATTGCAAAGACGGACCTCGATCAAATATATCCCTCATACTACGTAAATAATAATTTTATAATAACAAAATACATATGTACTAGCTAACTACAATAACTACTGTTGCTGCTGCTAGTACTGCTAGTATTACTTTTAATAATAATTATGAGCAAAATGAAATAAAGAATGTTGCTACAAAAAAACAACCAGTAAATCGGTTTAACTCAACTCAACATTTCCGTACGAAGTATCCAATTCGATCCCCTCGATATCCGGTCGACGCGACCAGGAATAAACTCCCGCTGGGTCGTCGAATTATGTACTTCAGCGGATATGGCAAAAGCTATACAGTCGGGACTTCAAGTGGGCACGGACCGGCTGGTGTTTTACCCTCACGATGGCGTCACTAGACGGAAAATCGCGGCCTATAGAAACTACACGGAGGTTGTTAATACTCATGCAGTGATAGCGACGTCTGCTGATAATGCAGTGCGCGGGAAACTTAAACACGCAGTTTCCAGCGGTCTGTCGCTCAAGAACTTAAAGCTACATGTATAATGAAGATAACTAAATGGAAGTGAAATTTGAAACTATGTGACTATGTCGTTATGTTAATTTAGGTCGTTTGGGATATGTACAATAGCATGTACCAAAGGTGCCTCATTTTTTTGAGTAAGGTACAGATTCAAGTGGAATACTTACATAAACGCCATTTCAATTCAAACATCCATATAAATTTATGCCACTCTAAGGCTATCACTCACCACTTCCTCGCTCATTAACACTTCTTTGTCCCTGATGCTTATTGTTGACCTAGGAATATCAATCTTTATTCCATGCTTCCTCATGAAGTCCAGTCCCAAAAGCATGCTGTCTTCTATTGGCGCTACATACACTTTCTCAGTGAATGTCTGACCCCCAATCTCAATCTTGACGGGGCCAACAATTTCGCCTTTCATACACAAATCCAGACCAGCGTTCATAACCGACACCTGTTCTTATACCGGTATGTCACCTGGTATTTTTACGAACACCCTATCCGACACCAAAGTCAACTCCGCTGCTGTGTCAATAACAGCTTGCACAACAAGGCCATCACCCAATGTCACGTTTATACGGAACATTGAGTCAGATCTTATCTGACATACAACAACAGATTTGCCCTTTTCCTTTGGGGTCAAGTTAGGACCACTTACACTGATCCCCTGAAGTTTAAATCACGAAACCTTACTGTTTTGCCGTACTTTGGACCTAGAGTTTTCCCCTGCTCATCGTGTGTGACATTTGGGCAATCTTTCTTCATATGCCCAAACCCATTACATTCAAAACACCGGTCATTTCGGACAGGTGACGGTGTCTTGCTACGCAACTTCGGACATTCCCGCTTAAAATGTCCGCTCTCGTTGCAATTGTGGCATTGCCGGCTTGGGGAAGACGTTGAGCTTCTACTCGGCCTTGCCAGTAGTTTGTCCAACTTCCCCATAACCGCATCCAACTTCTCCTCCAACCTTCCAACTCGTTTACCCAGAGCGTAAACCCTACCGTTGATCTTGCTCTGATCTCCAACCCTCGTTTCCACCACTTGCACATCCTCTGCACATGTCACCTTTTTCACCGTCTTTGGTCGTCCATACATCAGGTTATGCGTGTGGATTGCCCACTTCATTTTATCTATAGCCTGCTCTATAGTTTGTGGGCGTGGTTTATCACCTGTTCTCCCGCCTCTTTCTCTCGGGCCCCCATACAAAACCGCAATATGGCCTGTTGGGTCATGAAGGCATCCGGCAGTTCCCGGAATGCCTTACCGGCCAACGTCAATACCCTATCAGCCAACTCATCAAGGGACACCTCCTCTCTCTGTGTCGCACTCGTGAATGTTACCATTGCCGTCTCCGGCAATTCACGGTAACCAAACCGCCTCTCCTGTTTTTCCACCACTGCCGCATAGGTCATTTCTGTATGCCTATCCGTAGTAAGTGCATAGAACTCATTGGCCCTATCTGTCAAACACAAACAAAGATAGTTTCTCTTTTCCTCCTCTGTCCATTCGAAGATTGAAGCAAACTTCCCGAGCTTTATAAGGAAAGCCTGCCAACTCCCTTTGCCATCATACGTTAATGATTTGGGCAAAGATTGAAGCCTCACCCTTTGTTGCTCCACCCCGGCTCCTCCCATATTTCCCCCATCTGCCGGAGCAATATTTCTTCGAGCGCCCTGTGCGCCTTCCCTGGCCTCCGGCCTCAAGGGCGTATCATTCGGTGGTACCCTTTCTGGCACCACCTGTGGCGTAGCCCCATACCCCTGCGGTATTGGCGGCATGGCTGGGTACATATAACCCCTTGGCCCTCCTATCCAAGCATAAGGATAAGGATGACCTGGCTGCCAACTACCAGGATGCATTCCCGGATATATGGGCATGGGGTACCCCGGGTACTGCCCCCCACTTTCCATCTCGCTTTCCTTACCCGGGTTCATCCCCGAATGCATCGGCGTATAACCCGAGTATGAATAGCCACCACTCTCAACCTTTCCATTTCTACCCAGTTACATTCCCGAATGCGTCGGCATAGGCGGGTACCCCGGATATGGCTGCTCTACGCTCTCATACCAACCCTCCTTATACCTGGGCCGTGCCCTAGACTCTCTACTTTTAAAAGAGTCGAATGGAGTCGACGGTGGTCCACTCAACCGAGCTTGATCGATGACCGTTGTCAACCTTTGGATGGTTTCTTTGGCATCGTCAACTTGCTCTTTCGTCTGTACCTCAGCCTCAACCTCACTTTTCTCCGTTTCCGATTTGCTGCCGCGAACCATGCTCCAGAGCTCCTCGGATTCCCGAAAATGTGGGATTCGAGTTAGTAGCTCCCTTGTCATACGACCTTCACTGTCCCGAATATGTATAAAATCGCCATTTATTGTAGAATAGACACTACAACAAGATCTATACTTACGTTTTGTCGCTGCCTTCAGTCACTTGCGTACATGATCACCAGGATTATGTTGGCTTTTCCAAGCAGATCGTTTAAACGTCTATGTACAGGGAATAGCAGAACCGGAACTGGAGATCTCTTCCCAGCAGCCACTGCAGGACGGGTCAGGACGGGTAAGTCGAACCGGTGTTTACCACATTGTGGACCGCAGCAACCCACTATTATTGGTATCGATTGAAGAAGCAAGAGAAAGTTACCTTTTCATATGGAAACAGTTTATTTCATTGTTAGATTGGTAGTTAGACGATCTCTCGCAAAAGTTGAAAATACATCTCCTTTTGAAGAATGTTGCTTACATCTTTAACAAGTAATAATATTTAAGTTGAGACGTCAAGTTGAGTCGGTCTCAACTGAAATGAGATTTAAAGGGATCTTTTAACAGATGTTGGCATGTATTAAAGTTTATCATTAAATGTTTTATATTGATCAATTAAAACATTGGATCTAAAAGCTGCAATAAAAAACAAGAATAACATTAAAGAAAGAAAAAAAGTAACCCTCAACAGGGTCGAACCACTGACACCTGGAGTAAAAGTCTAAGGCTTAGACCACTTAGCCATCCGTGCTCATAAAATGAATGATGTATTTTTTACTTTATATGAGCAATCGAACTATCTTAATTAGTAAATCGTTGTACGTTGCAACGCTTTATTATTTTCAGGTTTTTAAATCGTCAAATGATGCATATAATGGATTTTTAGCGAATTGTAAATGTTCAGTATTACCGTTTTCTCATAACAATCATAACTACAACGAAAATTTGCATATCTGAAACATTTTTTTTTAATTTGTCAATTTACCAAAACGTGCAAAGGCCCCTTAAATATTATACTGCTGTAAACTATTTATTGCTGATGTCTGTTTAAAGGAATAACTAAGTGATATTATTTTGCATTATTTACCGCAAAACAAACACTATTAATCAAGTGAGACATTTTGAGACCGAAAACTAAATGTTCTAGCGTTTTAAAAACTACATGTTTATGTATATTTTATTAAATGGTGACTGCAAAATTGCTAACAACCCCATAATACTTTAGTGTATTCGTAAATAATTAAAGATGCAATATTTCTGAAATAAAAACGCCATCATTTCGAAGAACCGGTACTTATAATTAATTTACGAGGATGAATCAACACGGAAAATTCACTTAATGTGTATAAACAGGTAACTTGAAGAGATCAAGTGACCAATAGCTGGAATTGCTCTACTTTCTTATCGAATGTGGTAAGAGAAAAAAATTGTTTTAATTTTGTTTAATTTATCCATTTGCCCAACCTACTCTATAAATGAGAATAAATGATAAATGACTGATATATTTACACATAACAGCAGTTTGCAGGTACGTTTACGCATGGTGATTAAAAATATTAGGATATTAATATTATCTACATGATTTCGTGGACGCAGCCTTACAATTAAGCGCCTCAGTCTGAACAATTTCAAGTTCGAGAACGATTTTAGAATACAAAAAGTGCACTGGTAGCTGTGAGCGCTCCGCGAGATTTTGCAAGGGGTGGCAAACACTTGAACCGTCTGTTCTTTTTCTGGGTAGGTTTTATTACGCTACACTCACATTTGTCGTGTATGTAGCCAGAAACGTTTCCACAGTACAACTCCGCTAATTTAGTTCACCTGCCAAGCGATCGTTATGCACCAATCAACATGCCATACACCGCGTGGTCGAACAATTTTGTGTTGATCAGCCTTTACAAGACATTTCAGCTCTCTCTTTCACGAACTAGTGAATAAAGCGGTGCCTGATAGAAACGTGCCCGAGTTAGGGAGAGCGTACTTATCAGCGGTAGTGTGGGTCGATTCGTTAGTTTGCGTCGTTTTGAATGGACTGAAACAATAAGGGCTTTCGAATGACAATGTCGTTCCTCTTCTCGGCTATCACGGAAACTGACGATTTGGATATCGAGCTATCCTCGGAACCAGTCAAATCTCTGCGCTGATGTTGTGAATCTGGAAGCAGCATTTTCGAATTTCTAACGAGCCACGCATGCGCCGATGATTATTCAGATCACAGGCCTCACCGACAGCGGACTCAAAGGTGGTAGAATTCGCTGACGCAAGTAGCTCGTGTACCAACCACTGTGCTTATCGGACAGCCAACCACCAAAAGACGATAACCATCACTATATATCTATTAGCTCCCCTATGTTCTCATACCAACATACATACCAGTGGCAATGCTCTACACCCTGCTCCAATCACCAGGTGATCTAAAATAATTACAGACAAAAAACATATGTGACATTATATTTGCTCTCGGGTCAGATACAATTAAAGAAATATAAAAGCTGATTAAATTTAACATATGACATGTATTAACTGTGTATGTCAATTAGTGAATACATGCGGAATCTCATGTAGAAATAAATAATTCAATATTACTTCTTTGCTTGGTAAATCGTGGCGATTTCTCGCCAAGGCCAAATTTCCGGTAACTATAGGTTAAAGTCTCTATAATGCTCAAAATCAACGAAAATTTCGTTAAGTATTTCGTAAAATAAAGTTAACACCTTAACATTCAGTGTTTCATGTAGCAATAGCCAAAATTTCAACGCTAGATGTGGTATGATTACATAGAATTGTGTAGATACAAAATGCTCGTTTTTATTTTTTGTGTGGCCACAATTAATTCCCGCGAATATATCTATTCATACGACACACGAACACCATTTTAGTGTTCATGTGTGGTATGAAAAGATATGCAAAACAATAATAAAAACGATCATTTTGTATCTACAAACATCTATTTTACCAGACCACATCTGACGTTGAAATTTCGGCAATTGCCATAAGGAACACTGATTTTTAATTGTTTAAGTTTATTTTACAAACAATTGTACGAAATATTCGTTGATTTTGAATAGTAATGTTACTTTTAACGGTCTGCACAGGCTAATCTGGGAGGACACTTTACCCACATGTACATGTATAAAGCCCAGTTTTCTCAGAAGGAGTCCATTTAATCACCATGCTATTCAGCGATACAACATGAATGCCTCGTATATAATTGTATCAAGGGCTTTCGATTATTTAAATGCAGCCAATGCAAACATTCATTTCGACATTTCGTATATAGCTGTCCGAGTAATTATGTACTTGTAAAAGGGTGCTGCAAGTAACATAATAGTGTCTCATAGCGTCTGGTTGATGGACGTGATTTACTTTAGGCTATTGGATGAAAGTTTCCCGACTGACACTCTCAATTAAAACCACATATGACCAAATTCATCGCAATTTAAATTGGTAATAGTTGGTGGACGTTGCTTAAGTTGCATCGTCGCTACTCACGTTCGGTGATACCTGCTATTCATCTTGAAATTGTTTTATGTTGAATTTTGCCTTGCTTTGGAAAAAAACTGGGCTTAATTCATGTGCGTAAAGCGAAGTCCCAGATTAGCCTGTGCAGTCGGTATGTGATTAGCCTGTGCGGGATTATCTAGAACGACACTTTTACGCACATGTATTAAGCCCCATTTTCCTACAGCGCGGCGCAATTTTGATGGCCGTTTTCAAAAAAGTTTGGGACGAGCGGAATATGCAACATACCGATTGTATGCAACGACATTATGAGGTAAGTTCTACAATGGATTTATGCTACAAATACATAACTATACCAAATCGTTATTTATTTTCCAATTTCCTATGCGGGTTGTTCGCATTTTGTTTGTTTAACATGTTCTTGTTCAAAGCGTATGTTTAGTGTGTTTACGAAATCATGCTAGTGTGTTTACGAAATCATGCTTTATGTAAACCGATTCTTAACAAACACAAAGATTAAAAACTGGGAAAACTGGACTTAATGCACGTGCTTCTAGTAGCGTCCCGTGTTATTACGTGCGGGCTTCCGTTTAAATGGTATTTTTGTTGAAATTAGTCTCTTTTGATCAAAAATCAAATTTAGGAGGAAAGTGTCGACCCAAATTAGCCAGAACAAGGCTCAAATATATACCACAAGTGACTGTCTTATAAAAAACATAACGGCTAATATGAGGTGCAATTTAATATTTAGCCCACAACAAAACGTCACTTATAATGGATATT